>NW_010245904.1:0-6471 GCF_000690775.1 Eurypyga helias
GGTGGGGGGAAATTTGGGGTAGGAGATTGGGTTTTTATTGGGTAAGCGCCCTCCCGAGCGCCGGCGCGCTGCCCTGCTGCAGTCTGCAGCCTGCTGTACTTAGAGTGCGTTTGCTGTGCGCAAGGACTTCTCCCAACATCTTCCCAGGCGCAGGAAAAGCCAACGGCAGCAGTACACCGCGGGCTGGGCTCGCCCTACCGACCCACGGCACAGCGCAGGATCGCTTCCAGCCGAGTCTCCGTCACCCGCTGGTCATTAATTTGATTATTTGCTCTTGTTTTCCCCCTCTTTTCAGGAGGCGGTTGCGGGGTGGCTCGATGCTCTTCGCGCCCGCCTAACGTTCGCCTCGCGCCCCGCCGTAATTGAGGGGCTGGCGTGCCGGTTTACCTTCTCCAGCCGAAATATTAAACAGTAGGAGAAGTAGGAATGGGTAAACAAACCGGAATGATTGCTGCCCTCTCGGTGGCACGTTGGCTTCTCGGCGGTGACGGCCGCAGCGGTGCTGGAGCGGGGGCGGGCACGAGAGAACAGGTCCCGCTCAAAAGCGGTGTTTTAAGCACGGCTAAACCCAAATTACCTGCCTTACTCACAGCCTGCTGTTAAATAAAACCCTTCAAGTAAAAAGAATAAAGCAGAGCCTTTCCTTATGAGCTGAATTGATGTTGTTTGCCCAGCTCCGGACAGCAAGTCCGTGACCTCACGGTGTGGATAATAGAGGTAATAATAGTTTGATCTGAAGTCAGCAGCAAACGTAAAATAATTAGGGATCTTCTCCTCCTGAGGATAAATGTCCTTCTGTAGCTGAAACTACTGGGGGTTTGGGGCTTTTCCTCCTGTAGAGGCCTTATAATTAAGGCTTCATGGGAGAAAAGTGGTGAAGTTTGACCATTAATAGGTGGGGATGGGTTTCTGGAACTTAACATTTGTCAAAGAAAACTTCCAGGCTCAGAATACAAGCGGTTGGGTGAAAGTTAGGCGTCCGTAAACGCAGAGGCAGGAGGTCTCTGCATCGTTTGAAGGGGCGAAACGTGCTCTTGGTGCTGTGGCCAGGCTGTGCTTGTGTGGGGCAGCGTTTCTCTGGATACCATCACTTCCCGGCCTCGGACCCCCATCCCTGGGCGGTCGCCCTTGGGCCCGACCACGCTTTCTCTGCTGGCAAAGAACCAGCCTCTGGGGCGATTTTCCCTTCCCACTCCTGCCCGAGCACTGGCTGTGCTCGCGGTGGTCCGGAGCTGCTGGCACCGCTTGGTTTTGGTTGTTCAGGTCTCCTCAAGGTTTTCCTGGCTTCCTCCTTTGTTCCTAGGGCACCTCTAGGTAAGATGTGTGCACTGATGCTCTATCTTGTTATTTCAGAATCAGTGTTTTTCAATGTCTTTTGTAATGCCTTTTCCCTCCCCCAGCCGTACCTCTGTGCTTTCCCAAGGGAGTCTCCATAGGTTTGGAGCAGGGCGCAGAATTTGGTTCCTTTCAGTGGGTACTGAGCACAGCTCAGCATCCCTGCAGACACCACCGCGGGGAGGTTGTGCTACTCGTTCGAGGGGGGATATAGAACACCCTGATGGCTGGTTAAGCTCAGAAAGGAAAAATCCCCTCTCCTTGCACTTGAAGGAACTGCCTGTAAAATCCGGGTGAGTCCTTTCTGGACCAGGTTTTGGTTCAAATCCTGCACCGAGGTGCCAGGAGGTGTGAGGCGGCGTTGCTGGTTGGCACCCAGGGAAGAAGTGCCAAGAAATCTGCATGAGACTCGGTGGGCTCTGGGTTAGCTTCGGAGAAACCATGTGGGTCCTGTAGTGACGGGACAAGGGGTAATGGGTTTAAATTGAAAGTGAGGGAGGTAAGATTGGACATCAGGAAGAAATTCTTCCTGGAGAGGGTGGGGATGCACTGGGACAGGCTTCCCAGAGAAGCTGTGGATGCCCCATCCCTGGAAATGTCCAAGGCCAGGCTGGATGAGGCTTGGAGCAACCTGGTCTAGTGGAAGGTGTCCCTGCCCATGGCAGGGGGTGGGACTGGGTGGGCTTTAAGGTCCCTTCCAACCTAAACCGGTCTGTGATGATTCTATGATGAAACCTCCAGACTGGCATGTGCTTACCCGACTGGGGACACAAACCATCCTGTCTCGGAATGGAAATATTTATTTTAGATTCTTACAAAGCCCCGTTCCCCTGCCAGGCCTTCTGGAGGCTCGTGCCGGGCTGCGGAGCTCCGCAGGGATGCGCTGTGCCCGAGAGCCGGCTGTACAGACGTCCTAGCGCTTAAATCGGTGCGTGGCTCTGGGGTGCGTGGTGGAGGATGGCGAGGACTGGGGAGAAACGTGGCGAAACAGCCTGCAAAAGGGTGATGCGACTCTGCCCTTGCTTTGCGCTGTACGATGCCTGTGTTTAAAAATACCCAGACCTGACAAAATGGGGTTAGAAGGAGGCTTCAGCCATGGGTTTGAATTTCCCCAGACTTTCTGAGCCAGCTAGCTTTCTAGGAGGGGAAGTGGGGTGGGCTGTGCCGGGCCGAAAGGATGCGGTCCTGGGGATGCTGAGGAGTGTGGGGGGGCTGCACTTTAATTGCCTTTTTTTTTTCTTTTTCCTACATTTCTTTGAGTTGAGTTGAACGCAGTGAAAGAAATAAAATACAGGCATTCAGCTGGAGGAAATTAAACTGAATTGTGAGTTCCCTGCCATACCTAATGGCCAGAGAGAGCATTGTGTCTTGCTGCAATTAGCCCGCAAACCGAGCCTGAGCCGGTGTGTTTGCCTCCCAAAGAGCTGCCTCCCAGCCCATCAGTTCAATCCAGGGAAGTGGCGGTGGATCTGATAGCCTTCAGCACCCAGCTGGGATGGGCACACCTAAAGGAGGTGGTGGTGGGGTTGTTGGTGGTTTTAAAAAAATCAAGCTTGCTGAGCAATTGAGAAATAGGTGAAGCATGCTTAAAAGAGGGTGAGGCAGTTGGTTTTCTCTACCTGACTATTTGCAAAGTGGCAGGAATTTTGACAGGCTTTGTGTCTTTTTTAGCAAATCAAGTGTCATGCCAGGTTTGCCTGCGGATGAGATCATTTGCAAAATATGTTTCCCAGCTTGCTTCAGGCATAATTCATTGTGTCAACTGCAATTGCTCATTTGCTAGGAACTGTGATTCATTAGCGGTGGGTTTTTTTTTTTTTAAGTTCAACTTGTTTTTAAGCAAATGTTTGGAGGCAGAACAGAAATTTAAAGAAAATATTAAATCTCACTGTCTTTGTATCCACAAATGCTGCTGTTAAGGGAAAACTTGCTGAAGTGCCGTGATCCCGGGGAGGGAGACGCAGTCCCTGGGCGAGCTCCTCTGTGCAGGATTGCGCTCGTTTTTGTCATGTGGTTACTCCTAAATGGGGACGGAGGTAATAAAAATCGGACTGCTGGGACGGAGCTGCCACGTAGAGCCCTGGAAGATGGAAGGAGCATGTGGATCTTCCTCCTTTTTCCTGGCCAGGGGGTTCAGCCCAGTGAAGGTACCACACTCTTCCTCATCCCTGGGTGCTCTTCGTCTGAGCTCCTTGCCGGAGGTGAGGAGGGGCTGGTAGTGATGAGAGCAATTATTTGGTACGGTGACCGAGACCCCCGGGAAGCTCACGGCTCAGTGGGATAAAATGAAGATAAATAGCACTTGGCATGCGTTTTGTGCTGTTATGTGTTCCCGGGGCTGTTCAGACGTTGCAGTTTGGCTTCAGTCGTTTTAGAGGTCCTCACATCAGACTTTTTCAAAAAAATTTGCATGTCAAGTACATTTTTGTGTTTCATTTCCTATGAAGACAAATATTTCAGTGCATTTTTTCCCCTAGGTGGGTGGATGGGGGAGCAGAAATCACTGCTACTGCTTCAGCAGCCGCAAACTACCCTCCAATAACAAACCAGTGTGTGTGTGCTGGGTAAATTGATACCCTCTTCACAAAAAGGTTGATTTTATATTATTTTAAACTTCTGAGGGATTAGGAACTGTACGTTTAAACATTAGTAACTCGACAGGAGTGGTTTTTTCCCCGTGCAACAATCCTTTATGAAGTACTCTTAAAATGTTTGGTATTTTTTTCTGACTATTCGTGTATTCTTTCTGTTTTTCTCCCAGTTTAAGATTTTAAAAATTATAAGCCAAAAAATATTGGGAAAGGGGGAGAGAGAGCATAGTAACGTGGGGAGTCTGCTGACTTCTGGCTCGCTGGCGGCATGCCCAAGCACTGCCGGTTCGCTTTGGTGCCCAGTGCCAGGAGAGAAGGGCAGCGGAGCGTGAGGGGAGGGCGGTGACTCCATCAGAGTGACCATATATAGTCACTGGGATGCGATTAAATACTTCACCTCCCGGTGTCATCCCCCCAGCAATAAAGCCAATATCAGGATCTATTAATCACTTGCAAAAACAGGAGAAGAAAAATCCTCTTTTCTTCGCAGCGTCTCATTTGTAGCAATCAGGGCTCTTCTGGATCTATCGATCTGGGGAGAGGAGCCAGATGTTTTTCATCCCTGGGTGTCTGGAGACTGAATTTCGGCAGCTCGGTGAAGAATAGTGTGTGTGAAGAATTGCAAGTTAAATACGACCGTGATTGTGCTTCCTCGGGCTCGTGGGCTCGGTGGCAGAGCAGTTGTGTGGAAAGGGTCCTGTGTTCGGGTGCCAGCGCTGGCTCGGCTCCACGCGCGCGTTCCTATCGTGATATCCACTGGGAAAGCATATGGCAGCCTCGGTTATATATATATATTGTGTGGGGGTACATGTTTTACATGCCAGTTCTCTCTGTCATAGGACAAACATTTACACTCCGATTATATGAAGCATTAGGAAAACAAGGGTTAGGCTCGGAAATAGCACAATTGCTTGCAGAGATGCTGTAGAAGACACTGTTCAGTGATGACACGGCAAAGGAGTGATGATGTTCTGGTGCTCCGTGCTTTCCAGGGCGCTAAGCTTTGAAGGGATTATGCTGCATAGAGGTTTAACATGCAGGTGTATAAATAAAAGGTTGGCATTTCAAGGCGTGCCCCGCAGAAGGCAGTGGCCAGGTGCCCAAAAGACATGGGGAATGAGGTTTTATACATTTGAAGGTGGATAAAATGACTTAGTTTCCAAGAGCAGAGGCTGATGGGCCTGACCAGCGTTGGGTGGGGGTCCTCAAGCGTTGGGTGGGAGGTCTCCAGCGGGACGGGATGTACCTGTGTGCCCTGGTGCTCAGCAGACCCCTCCTGCGGCAAGGCTCTTCTCTTGGGTGCAAAGCTTGTGGCCGAGATGCTCCTGGAATTAAATTCCCACAGGCAGGGGTAGCCGCTCTTCATGGGTGTCCTGTCACTGCAAACCTGCCTCAATGCTGCATGGCCTGTAGCCACCTTTCTAGGACTCAACCTGAGTAGGATAATGTGCTTTTTGATTATGTTCTGTTATGGCTGGAATCACAGTCTCAAATTTAGGAGTTTAGGATTTGCTATTGACTGTATGGAAGGTTTGTATCACTTTGACTACATCTTCTCCCTTCTAACAAGTTCTCATGCACTGCGAAGTAAGACACTGTGGTTTTTGCATCTCTCCTATAGCTGCAGTTCAGCCTCATAAGCAGGTGAAAGCATCTGTATCGCTCGGCTTCTTATTTCTACAAAGAAAGTTGTTTGAAACTTCATCTGTCTGCTCTGCAATTGCCTTCTCCGTTCCTGCCTCCCTCCGTTTATACGTGGTAACATCATCAATACATGCCCATGCCTAATGAAACATTATTGCTTAGGTTTAATTGTCTTCTAATTAAGCAAAATAAAATTTTGCACGGTGGCTGTAACCGCATCTTTCACGTCTGCGAATGCTGCTGTGGCCACGGTACCTGAACAGGCAGAGCGGTGACAGCAGCCGGGGCCATTCACTAAGAGGGTGATGGACAACAGCAGCAGCAGAAGCCTCTGAATCTGCTGCTCTGGTGTGTCACTGTGATTAAACCAGACGAATTGCCAGGTTTAAAGCATGCTTTTTTTGATAAATCTACGCATGCGTTTGGCAATTTGGTCATTGCTTCAGCACAGCCCAGCTAAAAGACACAGATTTGGGGTCTTGCTGAATATCTGGGGAGGGCAAAGATGGGGCGTGCAACTGTAGCGCTGAATTTTTGACTCTTGTCTGAGCACAATTCCTGCTCTTAATGCATCATTAACGCGGCTTTCTGCATTTCATTCAGTTCCCATTACAGCACTCAGTTCCGTCTGTTAATTTTGGTATGTTGATATTTTTGTTGTCAGCAGTTTTTTTTTTCTTTTTTTGAAGCATATAAAACCGTTAGTGTGAAAGAAGATTAAAAAGATACATTACAATTAAAATGTTAATGAAATCGGCATCATACAACTTTTGAAACCATTTAGGCATTAATCTTTCTTGGTCTTATGTCCATTAACTCGGGTGATTCTTATTCTACACTGACCCCTGCTGAGAGAGTCCTGCTATAATTGGATTTTAAAAACTGGGGGGAAGAAAAGGAG
>NW_010245904.1:6496-24876 GCF_000690775.1 Eurypyga helias
GTTGGGAAGCTTGCGTTGTCTTTCTGCGGGGGTGTCCCTGGAAACGAAGCCGGCAGAAAACAGCCTCATCGCTCCCTGCCCAAGTCCTGCCCGCGCTCTGCCCCTGGGCAGGTCTTGGGCATCAACTGCTGCTCCACAGCCCGTGAACGGGGCAGAGCCCCGGGAACCTCCGGGCTCAGCTGCCCCTCGGTGCTTGCTGTCACCGTGACCTTGGCGGGACGAGAGCACCACGCTCCTCTTGGGTTTGCCCGAGGGAAATGTGAGAAGGGCTGTGGTGGGACGCCTTTTTAAGGCTCTTGGAGGAAGGGAATGGGAGAAGAACAAGCAATCATTTGCCGTCATGGCTTCAGCTTTCCCCCATTCTTCCAAAATAGTATTTCTGCAGATTAACTGGTTTGGAGTTTTTTTTTTTAAAATCATTTTTTTGCAGCTTACACAATATTTGTAATATTTGGATGGGGGCCAGCCCCCCCCCCCCCAGCCTGCAGGGAAGGCAAAAGAGGAGGAAGAGGAGGATTGACTAATTCCCAGGCTGTGTAGTGAATCGAACAACGGGACTTCTTGACTCATCAGACAGCTCCCAGGATCCGTGCCACGGCTCCGTCAAGGCCATGGGCTGTGCTCGGCCGCTCCAGCCTGGCCAAGCCTCCAGCCCACCCAGAACACTCTGTGCCAGTCGGCCCGAGGCGTAGACTCGCTTGGCTTCTGGACACCTTCTCCAGAGCTTTGCCCTGTGCTGTCCTAGAGCTTCACATCTGCATCTCCTGTGGGATGCCGGAGAAGATGGGAAGGGCAGGTCCTTTGGTGAGGAAGACAACTGTCCTTCCCTGACTTGTTAACAGGGTGGGGGTGCCGCTAACGAGGCAGTGATGTGCCTCGTGAGTGGATGAGCTGTAAAGGATGAGCACATCCTGATGAGAGAGGAGTGGAGTACCAGCCCAGCTTGCGTTCATGCTGCAAGCGTGATTATTTAAAAAAAAAATCTAAATAGAAATTTGGAAGTTGCAGAGCTGTCATCTTCCAGCTGCTCCGCTCTCCTCCGAGCTCGCTGTGCTGTCGCACGGGGCTTTGCCGCGCAGGCACGCAAGCGAGGGAGGGGATGGCGGCCTGTGGGCCGGGAGGCCTGCTGGAGCTGAAACATCTGCAGGGGTTGGGAGAAGATGATGGCAGCTCTTGGGGCTGGGTTCATGCCTTGTGAAGCGAGCCGTGAAGCACAGAGCGTGCTGCTGGCACCTCATCACAGGGTGTTGGACGGCCGGGTGATGGAGGCGCTTCCTTGGAGCTGTGAACTAGCTATTCACATGCAGCAGAGGCTGGGGTTTGGTTGTTTTATTCCCTTTTTTTTGTGGGTAAAAAAGTAATGTATGCTGTTGTTGTTCTGTGTCAAGTGTTCAGGCATTGCGTGAATTTATAACCTGAGAGAATCTGGGACGAGGATCCAAAATCATTGTAGTTGTCAGGAACATGGGAGACCCCGTGGAGTGTGACCCATCCGTGTCCTGGCTCTGCTGGTCGGATGAACTGGGGGTTCCTGCTGCACAGGCATACCCCAAGGGGCCGTTCTGTGCCCAGGGGTGAAACCCACAGCGGTTGTGCCGGTCAAGTTCAACTGCCTTTGGGGGTGGGAAGGGAAATCACTCCACCAGAGCAATGAGGAGACCAGCAGAATGTCATGTGGTGTTCGACCTCCGTCTCGGCCTTCCTGTCCTGTGGCCCTGTGGGGACCCGGTAAGAGGAGGGAATTCCCGTGGGCAGGCAGGCTGGGAGGTACCGAGGGGCATGTGCAGGTCTGGTCCAGAAGCCCTCAGGAGACGCAGCCGGTGCTGACCCCCCCGGAGATGCCCAGGGAAGGGGACGGGACATGTGGCATCTGTGCTGCAGGCTCCTTTCCCTGCTTGGGCACCGAGGCTTCCCGTGCTCTTCCGTCTCTCAGCATGGTGGGGGACATGCAGAGAGGGAACAAAGAAATTACTGTTTGAAATTCCTGGCTTATTTTATGGATGTGCACTGGCAATTGTAGGCCAAGGAAAAGGGAGCAAAACGAAGCGACACCGAATATTCCCCAACGTGTGCTCCGGGCTCGGCACGCGGGTGGGATTTCTAGCAAGGTGAATTTCTGTGTTGCAGACTGAGCAAGAAGCACAGAATCAATATCTGAGTAGTCCAATAAAATCTGTGGGAATTTCATTTCAAGTCATTCCAAGCAATCTAATAACTGCTCTTTCAGATGGTTTGT
Source organism: Eurypyga helias (assembly GCF_000690775.1). Lineage (NCBI taxonomy): Eukaryota > Metazoa > Chordata > Aves > Eurypygiformes > Eurypygidae > Eurypyga > Eurypyga helias. Next base: position 8,733 of record NW_010245904.1, read on the forward strand.
TTTTTCTCTTTTTTTTTTCCATTGGTGTTTTTGGTTGTGCAACTGTAAAAGTGTAGATTGAGCCCCATGTAGTGCTTTGGTTTTGCAACGGAAACGTCGAGCCCCAGGCTGGTTTATTCTGGAGTTGGGTGGCGAGGGCTGGAGACCCCGTGTTGCCAGCTGGGTGACTTGGTTCCGGGTCGATTTTCACATCCACTGAAGGTGGCAACGCTTCTGCCTCCAGGTTGCAATGCTAATTTCAGCACACAGGCAGCTTTTATATCCTTGCACGGCGTCGTTAAGATTTCTAGCCCTGTATCTCTGAAGATTCATGAACTGTTTTGGGGAAGAGCCCGTGGTGTGCTGTCCGGTTCTGCTCCCCGGCAGGCACCAGCCTGGGGCACGGGGACTGGGCACGTCTCGGGCCGTTGCCTTCTCAGAGCCCATCGCAGTTGTGAGTGAGGGCAGTTGGTGTCCCGCTGTCGGTAACACGTGTGTTAGCGTCTGTCCCTCGCCCTGGGCTTACGCAGGCTGCCCCATGGTCCCCACTCGAGACCCCTCACAGACTTGGACACATGCATTTCCTTAGGAGTCAGTGGGTGCTTCCGCCGCGAGCAGCTGCACGTACCTGAGCCACTTGGCATCTCCGTGAATATTTTTACAATCAAATTTAGGAAGTTTCCTCATTTATCTTCCCCTTAAGGTCCCAAACGGGCTGTTCTCTTGTTTGTGAGTGGCCTTAGGGGAGGTGTATCCTGCAGTACTTGCTGACTGATCTGGATTCGGCACAAGAAACGACGCAGAAGGGAGGACTTAACTGTTTGCTCTTTGGAGCTGGGGCTGGGGCGGTGGGACGGGAGGGCAGTGCAGGTTGGAGAGGGTGGAGGAACCAAGTGATGAAGTCGCTGCGTGTCCTCGGAGGCAGCAGTCGCGTGCACGGCAGGGCTTGGAGCTGAGCAGTCCTGGCAGCGCTCGCAACGAGTTGTTTTCTGCAGGTAGATCAGGGCTGTTTGATTTTACCGAGGCTCACAGATCTTACCAACACCACTAATTATTTCATTTTTACCTAAGTCCAGTGGGTACTGTGTAGAAAGATCTAGTCTGGGCTAGCCCAAGTGCTGCTGGGCTGGCCCCTGCAGAAGGGCTTGATATCAGGGGGCTGCTGCCTCATGGCAGCTCCAGCTTGAGAGATGAGGAAGGATCTGCTATTTCGGCTACCCCCTGCCTGACAGCGTGATGAGCTCTGGACTGGCCTTGCTCATGGTCTGCATTCAGAGCAGAACCTGCAGATTGAGTGTGTCTGGATCAGGCCATGCATCTTGCCACAGCTCGGCAGTGCACAGAGCATTGTTTTTTCCATCAAAATACAGAGGACCACTACAGTGGTGCATGTCCACTGGTGATGTCCAGAGTGTACTGTGTTGCTTTTTAAGTGATTTTAAAGAAAAAAAATATTCCAGTAGCTTTTACTGCTGTTTTTTTATGATTTTGCATAGCCAAAGTTATGATTTTACACCACCTTGAAAAACAAATGCAGCCCTGGCACCTCCAAACTGATATTTCCCCCCAGATTCCTAAAGCAGTTTATCTCCAATTCAGTTGCAATGTATTTATAAAGCAACACCGATTAATGCCGAGTGCCAGCCCAACTGCAGCCCTGCCCTTGCAGCCTCCCTCGACTGCAGCACAGATACATGCTGCTGAAACCATTTGGGTGCCTGCTCCTCACCTCCGTCTCATAAACCTTATGTAAAACGCAGCGTGCAGCATTAGTGACAGGAATATTTGGTTTGTACAGCTCATGGGGAGGTTCCCACACCCCTGTGATCTCCCAGGTGCACGTGCCGACGGCTGCGGTGTTCGCTGGGACTTCGGAGGAGCTTTCCCCCTTGGATTCCAGGTGATGCAAGAAGTGGGTAGGGGGCATATGAATTTTGTTTGGTGGTACAACCCACTGGTATGGATGAATATGGTGGTTTGGGGAAGGAAGGGAGAGATTTGCTTGCAATTTTTGAAAAAAAACATGTTCCAAATACTACTTGCGTGACTCAGTGTCCCAGAGTGATCAGGGCATTAGAGGCTTCACCCCAGGTCCTGCCATGCTGCAGCATCGTGAACACGGATCAGTGTTGATCTGATACTCAGAGGGTAAAATCCATTCATTGCCCACGTGCTGTTCATGGAGACTCTTCTGCAGGTTTGCTGGAGACACAGCTGGATGTGGCTGGAGGCGTTGGTGGCTTCGGGCCTGGGGCGTGGACTTTCTGTACGATGGCACCCCTGTGAGCTGTGGCCAGGTTCCCTCGCTGCAGTTATGGCTTGCATCTCCTCAAACTGCATCAGCTCATTTTAAATCACAGAATGGTTTGGGTCGGAAGGGACCTTAAAGCTCACCCAGTCCCACCCCCTCCCATGGGCAGGGACACCTTCTACCAGACCAGGTTGCTCCAAGCCTCATCCAGTCTGGCCTTGGACACTTCCAGGGATGGGGCATCCACAGCTTCTCTGGGCAACCTGTCCCAGTGCCTCCCCACCCTCTGCGGGAAGAACTTCCTCCTGATGTCAAATCTCAATCTCTCTCTTCCAGTTTAAACCCGTTACCCCTTGTCCTGTCACTCCCTGCCCTTGTAAAAAGTCCCCCCCAGCTTCCTTGTAGCCCCCCCAGGCACTGGAAGATGCTCTAAGGTCTCCCCGGAGTCTTCTCAATGCTCCAAAGGCCTAGCGAAGTCACCTGAGCGTGTTCACAGGCTACTGACACTGCGACAGTCAACGCCACTGAGAAATGAGTGTCTGCGAAAATGCTCCCCTAAACACTTTCTAGGTGGTGTGTGGTCTGGGAACGTACCCTGGTTGTTCTCCTGCCTGTCACTGAATGCGCTTGGACAAACTCTGCGTTACCAGAACGTGCAGGGGAGAGGAGGGATCACAGGTCTCTGTTACGATTTCTATACCGAGGGCAGCAGCTGAGCAGACAGAACTGCCTTGCTGAGCTCACTCTGACAGGCAAGAGGCTATTTTCTCCGTGCCTTGACTGCAAAGATGTGGTATTTGAATTTTAGACTTGGTTTTGTAGGTGGGGAAAAAACCCACCCACCCTCAGTGCTGAATGATGCCCTGTTGTGTATGTTAGAGCCGTGGGCAGCGCTAGCTGGGCTATATGTACTTTCCTCTCTGGTCCTGGGGATGCTATGGGCAGAGGCTGTGGGGACACTTGCTTTTAGGGATGCTTATTGGTGTTGGCACGGCGTGGCAGTGTTTTCGGGAGCACAGCCTGCGCTGTGAATCCTGCCTCATGCTTTCTTCCGAATCTGAGACCGTTACATCACTTGTACGGTGAGACATAGATTGGTTTGAACGCGTTGTCTTTCGTTGCTGTGTTGAAGTATATGACTCCGGTATTGCATTGTCTTCTGTGAGGGCGGTCCCAAAAACCTCTCTCAATTCCTTTCACAGTTTTATTTTAGTTCAGGGAAGGTTAGCGCAGGTTTAAACCACTTGGCTGTGGTTGTTAAGCCTTAGTAACATACGAAGCATTTAATATCCAGGTGCATTAGCTTCCCACCCACATCCCCCGTTGGAGATGGGTTGAGGGAAATAGTCGGTACCCACATCTAATAGGATGCTCCTCGGCATGCCTGTATAAACGGCTTCCTCCTGGACCTCTTTATGTGCAGTTCCTGACCTAATTAGGCATGAACGATGGCGTTAGCGGAGATCTTGTGACTGCATCAGACAACACCTAATCCCTCGGAGAGATTTCGGGAAGATTGCTGGCTGCCAGCGGGGACACCTTGTGCGCTGGGGACATGGTACTGGTGGCACTGTCTGAATTCCCAGTGTACTCTAAATGGCTGCGCAGCCAGCCAGGCAAAAGAAGTAACCCAGATAAACCAGTGTTCCCAGTACCTGGGGGCAGTTAGGGTATGCCCCGGCGGTGCCACCTCCACTCGGTGATACCTCGCGGCACGGCTTGGTGCGAGTACGGACCGGAGAACCCGCCTTAATTGCTGCGGTACTTCTGATTGTATTACATCTTGATTTCTAGGTCCTTGCTTAACTCGTGCAGTACATCAGAAGCTCTTGTGAAATGTAATGTGCCGGAGCATCAGCACAGGAAAAAGCTCTGCCTTCTGTGAAGCCAGACTGTTGCGGCGTAATTTGTTTTGTAAGATTTTGAAAGGCAGTGTTGCAATCTGTAACAGTAGAATAGTGGGAAGATGGTCAGGTGGTTCTTGGGACTTCAACAGACAGATTTCATGTCTGTGTGTTTTTGCAACACCTTTCTATAAAGGGAAACATAATTTAAAATATGATTACTTAGTGTTGTAACAGTCTTCTCAAACGTTTCTGCATTATGCAGAGATCATTATCAGAGGCTGATATTAACTTGCAAAGAATATTATGCAAATCATTCTCCTGTTCTTCTAAAAAGAAATTTCCTTCATAATGCAAAGCGTGACAAAAAAAATTGTGCAGAGGCTTTTGGCGAAATTACATTCAGAAGATGTAACAGTTTTTCTGCTTACTAGCACAATCCATTTGTGCCTTTCTACTGGATTTTCTCAACTCAAGCTGATAAAGGATGAATTTTAAAACGAGGGCTGGGGTTGCGGGGGAGAATATTGTACCTGATGGGTTCAGGAATAGACGGGGAGGCTTTTTGTGTTTAGATCATTGTTTGAAATCTGTACTGATAGTCATTTGGGCTGTGCTAATTTTCAGCTATTCATGGCTCTCTGAAATTATTTGGTGTAGTGTCTCCTGTTTCCAGTGGGCCGGGGCGCACAGCATCACCTTCACCAGGAGCAGCAGCTTGTGGGTACCCCGACTTAAATACATGTCGCGGTGTCAGACTCCCCACAAATGTCCTTAATGCCACATTTATTTATTTATATGAGAAATGTCCCCTATGACACATTTATTGCACTGTTAAGGCTCTGTATCACTAGCACCAGCAAGACCATCCTGAAGGAGGGGCACTGCCTGGTGATGGGAGGCTGGACCGTGGACACCCGCGCTGGGACCGCGGCTCCTGCCCTAAGGCATTCCAGCCTTGGCATCTTCTTTGGGTTTTCCCGGCATCAGCACATTCCTGGAGGAGATCCTGACCCTGGCTGAAGTCATTGTGGATTTTGCCACTGACCTCACTCCTCCTCCATATATATATGTATATATATGTTTTTGTAATGACAAACTGTATGGGTTCAGAACCGCCGCTTTCTAATGCAGAAACCAGACTCTACTAAAATCAAGAGGATTGTTTTATAGCTATCGGCTGTTCTTCTCTTACTATAGATTGATTGACAAAACCAGACCATAATAAATATTGTAACCAGCTTAAATGACTGAAATATTTACAGGCTGCACATCACAGTCAGAGTTGGAAAGGCTCATTCACTGTAAAACCCCATTTTTCAGCCACTTGAGATCATTTTGAAAAACTGTAGCCTTTGTCCTGAATTTTTTTTAGGCATTTCTCAATACAAATGTGATTGAGAAAAGTCAGTAATATTCAGAGGTATATATTGAATTACAGCGTCATAAAATGGCAGAGAGAGTTTTCACTAGCATGGGAAATCTTCAGACTCCGTGTGTGTGTGTGTGTGTCTGGTTAGATAACTCAGTATCTTAAAATCAAACCAAATTAGATAAATAAGCTGGAAGTCGTAGTTAGCATTCGTCAAGGAACTTAGGCTGGAGGTTCAGGCATCGACTGACTCCACCTCTAGCTGCAGGGTTTCCCTGTTTGAATGGGTGAATACTAATCCTTCTGCTGCAGAGAAATAGATTCCTCAGTAGTTGTCGATCTTTAGCAGGAGCCCTTGGCGAGAGCCGGCTTGGAGCACCCGGGGCGGGTGGATGTATCTGTGCCACGTGCGCGACGGTGCTCAGCTGGGTACCACCTCGTGCCAGCACAAACCACCGTTTTTTGATGGCACACGAGAGAATTTTTAATACCCTGAAAGTGGCCCCAGGGTGTGGTTGAGATGTGATAATTGTGACAGTGAGCGATGCTGGGAGTTGGTTCTGCCCTGGGCATCTCCTGCTCACCCCCGGAACGAGCCGCTGCTTGACCGTGGAGACACGCACTGGAACCCACACAGTGAATGCCTGGAAAGGATGGCTTTAAAGATTTTTTTAAATTTTTTTTAAAGATTTCATGGAAGGGTGAATCAAAGTAGGGAGGCGCTCTGCTGTAAGCATGGTGGCAGAAAGGAATGTTTGTATCTTCAGGGTTTCTGTGTTTCCTGAACTTTCCGTCATGCAGACTTGCTAGGGGAGCGGTGCTGAGCACATTTCTGCTAAGCTCTTTCAGGTATCCTCTTGGAAATGCTGATGCTGCCAAACAAATATCGAAAATTTAGCTCTAAACTTTCGTTTTTTCCTCCCAAGGACTCCCTCTTTTGCAAGCCCCTGAGTATGGGAGGAGGAGTGACCAGCAGCTCTCCCACCGAGAGCCTCTACCCCTGCACATCCCGAGGCTGTGCGGCTGGCAGACTTGCAGTGGAATGTGTCTGGGAATATTCCCTATCAGTGGGGCAGAGTGAACTTTGTTCCCCTGAAGTGCTGCACCAGCTAGGAAATTAGGAAAAAACCCAGCCCTGCATGTAAATAGCTTGCTTTTTTTTCTTTTGAAAAAGACTCTGTGTGCGAGGCTCAGGAGAACCGAATTGCAGTGGGCTGAGGTGTGACCCGGCGTGGAGCTGGGCCGTGTCAAGAGCAGCACCCAGACCCACGGGGAGAGTGCTTGGGCACCCACTGAGGTCAGCCTGTTCCCGTCCTGTGAGTCGTGCGTTCCCCTTTGGGAACCTGTCCAGTGATGGGACAACGTCCAGAAAACTTACTGAAAGAAGACCCCAGAACCTTTTAAAATACAGTGAGCTTTTCTGGGCTCTAAATTATTCTTTCTATAGGTGAGCCCAACCTCTGTATGAAGGACTGCAGTATGAAACAATAGAGTTTTGGGATTGGTTTTAGTATTTCTTAGAAGAGCATTGCAGTGCTAATCATCAAGCTCCTTCCCTTTCCCACCAAACCTCGTTAGGCTGTGCATATCAACAGTGGCTTTTATCCTCTACTGCTCTTCACCAGGTTTTTAATTCCTGCCTCCCTCACTACAGCCACATTCTTATCATCACACGTTCATAAACCACGCCAGAGGCCAGTGTGATTTCTGCTGCCTCGGTGTCTGCTGGAAGGAAACTCTTCCCAACAAACCAAGTGAACGTTGCAACGGGTTATGTAAATTATGGGCAAGGGAAAAAAAAAAAAGGTCAAACCTGGTTTAATTTGTGAGTATGTGTCTTGGAAATAAGTGATACTAACGCATAGCACAAGTTATTTTAAGGTGGTTTATGGGCTCGCCCTTCTGCAAGCATGGTGCTAGCTTACGGATGTGGAAGCAGATATTTCAACCTTGAAGAATCTTGTAGGACGTAGAAGTTTTAATTAAAAATCTGGCTTGGTTGAGGGTATTTTGTTTAGTATGAATGTCTTCATTTCTTTTGAAAAAGAATTAAATGGAACCCTTAGTATTTTTTTTTTATTTCTGCATATTTATTCTTGAAGTTGAAGCATTAGAAAATAATTGAGTAAAACAAAATCCACAAGGCTTCAAATTACCTCTAGCTTAATGTTTTATTTAAAAGGTTTGCTAACTGACATTCTTTATAATGAATTAGGTCACGCGGCTCTAAAGACTGTTGTGGGTTTTCTTTTTTACATTTAAATTTGAGGCTGCTTCCCTCGAAACTTGGGCTCCGCTGCCATGAACTGCCGTACGGTTGCGACTCCCAGGCTCCCCAGCTCACTGATTCTCGCTCTGATTATTCTCAATCACACTAATATCCGTGTTTGGAGGATCGAAGGGATGTTGTCATGGCAATCTCTGTAAGGTCATGAGAAACTCATGGATGGTGTTCGTCACCTCTCCTGGGAGACCTCCCCTACCTTCACAAAACTATGGATTTGGAGGGTTTGGGCAATAACTTTCAAGTACAATTTTGTAACCATTTGGCTAAAAGGAATCTTGGTTTCCTAGCTGAAGGCGACACGGTTCTGGTTACGGGCTGTGGCTCGAGTCTCCTGTGCCAACTAGGCATCTTCCCCTGGGAGCCACAGCTCACCAGATCCCAAGCCGGCACGTGGCCCAGGCTCCTCCGGGAGGTGGGATCCTTATAAACCCCACGGACAGCAGAGGTGACCAGTTTGGTGGGCAGTGGTTAATGGTGCTCAGTGTGCTGGGATGGGCTCTGGCTTGGGTTTTGTTTGGAAAGGGTTTGTTTATATGTAACTTTAAAAATCAAAACCCATCAAACAAACAAACCAACTCCCCAAAAATTCCAAAACAAATTTAAAAAACCCAAACAAACCAACTCTTGCTTTCTTAACTGCAGGAGGCAATGGTAGCTGGAGTAGTGGCAGTAGGAACCCCAAAGCTGTCCCCGTCCCCCAGCACTGCTGGGGGATGTCACCCCATGTTCGTCCCTTCCCTGTCCATAGCTGCGCAGGGAGCGGTGGGGGTGCTGAGGGCTGCAGCCACTGCAAAGGAATTTGGGCAGCGAAACACAGGCATTGCTCTGTGGGCTCTAACTCCACGGATCGCGCATCCCACTCTGCTGCTTCCCATGCATCCAGCGGGAGGGATTCCTGGGAACAATACGTGAACAATAAACCCTGGAAGAAGTGGCAAAGGCAGCAAGGGGATGTTTGCTCAGCTCTGCTTGGGCAGAGCTCTCCTCTCCTGAAAGAGAGAATAGCAAAGTCCTGGGATGGTTTTATTTGGGTTTTGAAAGGTAAGAAGTTGATAGCAAAGTGCATCTACACAGGTGCGCAGCAAGAGGCTTTATAGATGTGAGTTCTCTGCTTCTGTGAACTTCTGTGTGTGAAAGGTGCTAAATCTTAAATTAGAATTTAAGCTAAATTTTTAAAAAGAAAAGTGTAGAAGTGATGCAGAAAGTTAGTTCATTTTGTGTAATAACATGTACAGAAACCTTTTTTTTTGGACTGCAGCAACAGCACCGATGACATTACAAATACCTTGTGCAGCAGGACAAATGAATTCACTAAAATTGGCATTTAGCAGGTCTTGGTTTAGGTGATCCATGTGGCAGTGGGTTTATGGCTTTGTATTTCTAAGTTCTTTTTGTTTTTAAACCCCAAACAACACAAACAAACTAAAACTAAATCTTATTGATAGAAAGGCATTAAAACATTTGGATTTGCAACTAAATGCATGTTAAATCTGAAATTCTTTTGCTAGCAAAAAGAAGTTATACATGCATACATACACAAACACACACCCCTTCGTTTGAGCCTTTAGACAGATTTAGCATGTGCTTATGCAAATTTTTGATGTGCAGGTTGCTTGGTTCGGTAAAGATCGGAGATTACTTAACGGTTGACATCAGTATTGTACAAAAAAGTATGAATCTGTATTTAAAATTTTAAAAAACTCTTAAATTTTATTGGCTATGGAAGAGACGTGACTACACCTGCCAGGATGCCGTATTAAGTCTGTTGCATTATATGTTTTCTCTAAGCTTAGTTGCTTCTGGTTGCTGCGTCTGTCGAGATTTTGAGCCTGGTTGATCTTGTCCTCTCACACCCAGCATGCACATGTGGATCAGAGGAGGAAATTTTCCCCAACATCCAATCTAAACTTTCCCTGGCACAACTTGAGGGTGTTTGCTCTTGTCCTGTCACTTGGGAGAAGAGACCAACCCCCACCGCTCTGCAACCTCCTTTCAGGTAGTTGTAGAGAGCGATAAGACCTGACTTTCTCTAGAACTTTATAAATGTGTTGAATTAAAGGTTTTTTAAATTAGAATTGTAGGGAATTGCTGTGAGTCAAAGGGCTACCTAGTTTTGAGTGTATATATGAATTGGGTTTAAAAAAAACCCAACAGAACACTAAGCAAGTGGAATTTGTAATTAAAGGCCTATTTACATTTGAAGAACTACATTAAATGATCTGTCTTCCCCTCTGCTTTGTGCAGAGGGATGGAGCGGAGGCCAGGCTGAAAACGAAGCTGGTTTTCTCAGCTGACCTCCTGGCACAGGGGCTTTCTCATTTACTGCTGCCTCGGCACGCACGCGCACGGGGCTTCAGCTTGCAGTGTCCCTGTTCCTACTTCCAGGTCTCCAGGACTTGGTGAGAAGCCCTCTAAACAACTTCTGATCTATTCTGGCTTGTGTAGCCAACACCCGGAGAAGTGGCCACAACCTGCTGTCCCGTGGGGGGGGCTCGGTGTGTCTGATGAAGTAAAAAAAAAGGCACAGTGGAGCCTTGATGCCAGGAAAGCAATTAACTGCAGCTTCTGCAATATTTAACGTTGCTTCAAAACCCTCCAATTATCCCTGGTGTTGGCTTTTGTCAATTGTTTGGTTGACTAACACGTTCCTTTCAGCTTTGGTGCCAATAACATGTGAGTAAGCAGAATACCCAAATTTCTGAACGATGGCTTGTGGCAATTTCCTGAGCGAGCGCAAGCTTCTTGGGGTTTCAAGTCCTGTGCCAGAAAGACTATTTGCTCATACGAAGTTCTTCATTGTAATAGGAAAAAAATCAATTTGATTACTTTCATGTCAGCATGCATGTCTAATGGCTTAGAAGTTATTGCAGCCATAAAATATACAGTATCATTTCTCTCTCACTCTGAAATTTGACAGGATTAATATAGTCAGCATGAAATCTTAGTCATAAAGTCGACCATAAGTGATGGTAAAATTAGCTGCTGAAATCGTCTGCTTATGGAAAGCATCTTCTGTTTTTCCTTCTGGGAAAAAATATCAAGGGGCTGGCGTGCGGATCGGAACGGGAGCGTTCTGCATTTCAGGCTCGAATACAAAGATGTCCGTTTCATCTTGCGCTCTTCTAACGAGCGAGATGGCGAGCGCTGCTCCGCTCTGATGTCCCCAGCAGCCTGGAGCGCGGACCTGCAGCGCGTTCATCGGCGCGCCGGGCAGCGGTGGGGCTGCGTCTCATGCCCAGTGGGGCTGTGACGGGGGCTCTGTGGCTCTCCCGCATCCCACCCTCCCCTGGACGTCATTCCCTGTGATGGAGGTGCATTGTAGGGCCTGAAGAGCACCTCCTCCTTCAGAGGTCAGGCGTTGGGCTAGAAACCTGGGGGTCGTGGTGGCCCTTTGGTGGCTTGTCCTTCAGCCACGGGCCATGCTTGCCTGCCTGGAGGAAGCGAATGACACACTCATATATCTCATGCAGCCGTGATACTGTCGTAGTTGAAAAGCTATGTCTTTCCATGGATCGGTGCTCCAGTGAGGTTGGAGGGAGGTGAGGTCCAGGTGAGCTGAGCTTTGCCTGTGGTCTTCACGCACGGGCTTTAGCAGATGCTCTTCCTGCTGGTGCCACCTGCTGCCTTCTAGCTGGTCACCCGCTGTCCTCCTCGCACCATTCCCATGGGAAGCAGGATGACCACCCTTGTCAGGGTGGGAAAAACCATAGGAAGCTACCTTGCTCTGAGCTGAGGCTGAGAATCCTCTGCTTGAAGCTGGGTTTCCTCCTGCCCAGTGACCGCACCGGAGGAACCCCGCAGATGGTCGGAGCAGCCACTCCTTCCTGCTCCTGCTCCTCCAGAACTGCCATTGGAAGCGCTGGGGTTAGGCAGGGGGATGTCAGCTGGCGTGTCATCCTTAGAATGAATCATAGAATCATAGAATGGTTTGGGTTGGAAGGGACCTTAAAGACCATCTAGTTCCAACCCCCCTGCCATGGGCAGGGACACCTTCCACTAGACCAGGTTGCTCAAAGCCACATCCATCCATTCCTTCGAATTGCTCATTAAGGTTTTTGTTTCATGACATCTCGTTTTGGCTGCGTTGTGTAAGGTGCCCAGAGCTGTTTTTTCTGCTTATGAAGCTGGTTCTAGAAAGAATTAAGGAGCTGGGTGCTGGTATCTTTAATATCAACTCTAAAATTAGACCAGGGAAGACAGCATCCTGCATCTGAGCATCATTCACCCACCCCTTAGGGTCCAAGGCTGGAGTTTTGTCGCTAGCCCTTGGCCTGCTTGGCTTTGCGAGGGGAAATTTCTCCTGCCTCTCGAGCAAAGAGACGCAGGGTTTTACTTCTCCAGGGGTTTCCCCCTGTTGTGCCCCGACGCTCCCTCCTCCACTGGGAGCTGTTGTCCTGCTGGTTTTGCATGTTCTGCCTCCCTTGGCAGCCCGTTGTGAAAAGTTAATATCTGGTCATTGGATTTGGCTGCATCTCCAAGGCAACTTCATTCATACGCCAGCTCCCGGTTCATACCGATCCGGACATGCCTAATGACTAACTCCCATCTCCTGTTACGCTGTCCCAGAAGAGCTGTTAACTCCTTCGGCCCAGGTAGGTGGGAATGGGCAGGCAGAGGAGACAGCTGCCACGAACACCGGGCAAACGCCGATGTGCTCTGTGCCCCCTCCATCCTTTCTGCTTCAGTGTGCTTCCCAGCAAAGAGCTCGTCGCTAGTTAAGATCCTCTTCAGTGCAGAGAGGTCTCAGACTTAAGTTTGTGGCTCCTCAAATTATTATGCTTCGTTATCCCTTAGTTTGGGCAGAACGCTGCCTTTGGGATCTAAACTCACTGCAAAAATTAATTTGAAAAAAGAACTTGGCTGCACACTAGCAATATGCTCCGAAATGCAGCTAAGATTTAATTTTGCATGTCATGCGAACCGAGGGGGGATTTTCCTCCACGGGGAGGGCGATGCGGTGAGACCACTGCCTTCCCGGCATGGGAAGGGGTCTGTGAGCCCAGCGAGACAGAGCTGTAACAGGGTAAACGTGGGGACGTCGGCGTTGCGGCAGCGCCTGCTCCCTCGCTGATGTGCCTGTTTCTGTATGGGTTTGTCAGATACCGATTTACAGCCCCCAGAGGCTCCTGATTCTCACCAAAAGATGTAGGAAGGAGGAAAAGGAGCCACACTCTGGCATTTTCTGCCGTTAGTTTCTCTCGTGGCAGTGCTGAGAGGTGCTGTTGCACTAGATGGTATGTCTTTATAATCTGCACCGCTCGCTGGGATGGGTCCCACAGCTCCCGGCGATTCCCCGTTGGGGCGAGCGGCTGGTCCCCAGCTCCATGCCGAGGTTTGATGGTGGGGCTCTTTTTTTCAAGCCTGGATCACTGGAAAGCATCCGACCCCAGGAAGGATCGGGGCTGGGAGAGGGGCAGAGCTGCCCAAACTCCCACCAGCTCCAAGCAAAGTTCACCTTGAGCTTGATGAGCATCGCTGGGATGTGGCGCTGAGCTCTTCGCTTGGTGTGCTTGACTACTGACGTGGTCCGTGTATTCAACCTGGATGTTGTGATGCTGCTTTTCTCAGGATCCTGGAGGTGATTTGGCAGGAGCGTAGCACAGGTAGGAAAAGCACATCGGCTATTACTGGCCACATTCCTGTCCTCCTTGCAGCCTAAGAGGGGGTATCACAGCAGAAATCCAGGGTCAAGGTAGCTGCAAGGATCACCAAGAGGTACAAACTTGAAACCCTGTTAATTTTTTAACGCCTGGTGCGTTTGGGGAGATCCATTACACTGAAACAACGGGCAGAGCATTAAACACGTTGGGTATGTGAACCTGCCGTGGCTTGTGACCGTGCCTGAGCGGCTGGACGCGGCTGCTCGCGGTGGCAGTACGCGGCAGAAGAGTTCATTAGAGAAACAGCAGCGAGATTACCCCAAGGACCTGGGGTACAGCTCTGTCGGGGACGGTTACCCCGTGCACCACGTGTGAAACCCACTGTCTTGCCAGCCTCGCTCCTCCTGGTGCTGCTTTCCCTCCTAGAGAAGAAAAACTGCTGTAGGACTGTTTGAAATGTAGCTGCTATAACTCTTAAATTTAAATAATAGATTACCATTAGTATCAGCTTTATATAATGCACACCTCATTATTGCTTACTCAGAATAATTTCACAGCCTCCTTACAGAACCTTGGAACTTTATTTGCTGAGTATAAAATATGCAGAAATGCATGAATAGTTTTAAGACTTGGTACCCTAAACTAATACAGCGTGCTTTTTTTTCCCCTGCACCATGATTGAAGTCAAATTAACATATTTACCTTCAGTGCTCCCAGGAGTAGCATTAAAAAATTCAAGAGGTGATTCAGAATAGTCTCCGATTTACTGTGTTTAAAGCTGGATTTCATTTCTCAATAAAACCAGGCAAACACTTGACTCCCTTTCAGCTTTGCAGCCTCTTTCCTCCCTGTGCAGGTCCTTGGACTTATCAACAGATGGTAGCAGTATTATTACCGCCGCGTTCCCAAAAGGAAGCTTTTTATTTTATTTTATTGGCTTTTTCAGGATGGGGGAGAAAGCAGGGACAGAGTAGGGGAGGGAATGAATTATAACAAATAGCACCGAAGCGTAGCTGCTGGTTTAATCTGAAATAAAAGTGTGGAGCGTGATTTTTGTCCTGCTGCCTGTGAGCGCCGACTCGCTGCGTAATGCTGGTTACGTTATCGTGCTCTGCCCCAGTTTATCTCTATGAGATAACTGTTTCCTAGGGCAAATCATGAAGCTTCAGTTTTGCTATATGTTGACATCTTCCCAGGAAGAAAAGCCGTGTAAACGCAGGGGTAGGAAATGGAAATGGTTGCTTTATGGCCCGGTGGTTTCTTTATACTTACCAACGATTACCCAGGAGTCATCCTGCTTGTGGCGTGATTTATTCCTACAGCCATAGGATGCAGCTCCTATAGCTTCCAGAAATTCAGACCCCACAGCAGTCAGGTTCAGGGGTGCAGATTTGTGCCTCAGAGCCCCAGGCTGCTCCATCATCACCCCTGCCATGGGCTTCTCCGGGGAAGCACCGTCTTTTAAGCATATCTGCTCCAGGGAAAGCTTCGACCTGATGGTTTTACTGACCAGGTAATACATATTCTGGGGAGAGGGTCTATGTAACAAGCCCCTGTACTCAGAGTTGGTACCCTCTGAGGGGAACTGCCCGAAAGTTTTGTTTACCGTGCACTAGAGATACTGAAGTGGCTTTTTTTTTTTTCCATGCCTGCTCCTAGATTAGGAAGTTATTTCAGCAGATGTTGTTTCCTAAGAGAATGGGTTAATGCTTGGTGGTTAGAACGGTGTGGCAAAACCAGCTTATTTGTGTGAGGTTTTGGCTAATTGCCTCGCAAGTGTTACAGAGCGTTGCAGCACAGTTCCTGGATTTCGCAATCGGGATGGTTCTGGTTTAACTGGCCAGAAAGATTTAAAAAAAAATACCAAAGAGTAAATGGGAAAATAGAGACAAATCACTTGTTGTGTTGCTGCAAAAAGCTGAAGGACCTTAATTCTAGGGTGAAACATCTCCAGGCACCTGAGCAAGTGATGGAGACTCGGGGCTGAACAGATCTCCGAGTTTGATCAGTTGGTGAAAGGCAGGTGTTGCTCTGGGACAGGCCAGAAGGAGCCCCCCTTAGAAATAAGAAGTAATACCCAGACTAAGCGTTCTCTGGAAGAATAGGGATATTTTTCCTTCTCACTTCATGGGAATGGGAATGTCTTTGCTGTGTGGGGAGGGGAAGGCTGCCAGTCTGCAAACCATCCTCTGCTCCAAGGTCAGGGACCTCGGAAGGTGGCAGGTCCTGACTCTGATGTGGAAGGTCTTTCTCAGCATGGAAAGCCCTTGTGGGCCATATTCCCTGCTCCCGCCCTGGGAGGTGAGTGTCTGGGGGCTGTGGGGGCTGCCCAGGGCTGCTTGGCCAGCGATGTGCTTCAGGGGCAATGCTGCTGAGCTGGGCTTACCCCCCTGGGCTCACCCCGTTCCCACATGGTGCCCCAGCCCCACTGGGGCTTTTTTCCACGCCTGCTCCTACATTCACCCGTGATGAAGGACCAAGGCTTGTTCTCCGGGTTCCCAAATTTGGGGGCAGGCAAGGTGGCTGCTGCCAGCACCCCATGCCCAGCCCTGCTCCTGCTGCCTCCTGCATCTCCTCCGGCTCCCCGGGAGCAGGGGCACCACACTGGCAGGCAGCGGAAAAAGGAGGGGAGATGTATTTCATGCACTTAGAAACGCATCTTTGGAAGGTGCTGGTGCAGGTAAACACAGAGCCTGCACTGAGAAACGGGGTTGGTTCACGTTCTATAAGGTTCGTGCAGTGAGTCCTGCTCCGCACTGCCATCGTCGCGTGCTGCGTCTCGCCGACATGAAGCCGTCTCGCCGGGGAAAG
>NW_010245904.1:24981-30361 GCF_000690775.1 Eurypyga helias
CACACAGGGAAGCCAGCGATTCGGTGGGAAAGGCAGGTGAGCAGGAAAATGCGTATCCAGTGTTGCTCTTTCTAAGGGCATCACCATATAAAGACTTTTCCTGTGTCCAAAGGTGCGATGGGGATGGACTGCAGCTGGCGAGGCAGGAGGAAACCTCGGGGTCCTTCCTGGCACCTGTGCGCTACCCACCCTGGGGATGCTTTTGGGAAGAGTGGCCACGGTGCCATCCTTCAGCCAGTCCTGCCATCGTGTGCCGCAGAGAAAACCTATTGCTGGGCCAGCATCCCCGGGGCCACGTGCTGGCACAGCCGCGGGTCGGGGGCTGCGGCGTCGGCCAGCACCGCATCCCCACGCCGCTGCTTAAATCACTCATTAGGTTCCATCTGAGCAGCAACATAAACCGGGAATAAATGGACTTGGCTTCATAAACTTAGCGCTTAAATATTTTCCCAGGCAGGAAAAAAAACATTTGCTTTCCATGCAAAACATATAAATCTTGGAAAAGTTCCCGAAGTGGTGTGTTTAACTGTTCAGATCTCTGCGTTTGTAGAATAGAAGTGGTTATTCCCCTGCATAATCATTTTCCTTTTTAAAAGGAAGCTGAAATCTTTGCGAGGGAGACATTTTAGGTGACTGTTGGGGATGAGCAGGAGTGAAGGGAGAGTCAGGTTCAATGCCGATCGCTTCGCTTTGCTGCATCGCTGCTGGAAATGATGCACCTTCTCCTCATCCCCCTCCCGCAAGGACTGACCACAAATGCTGCTCTTACTGTTGTGTTTCGGGGCTGTTTCTGCTTGTCTTAAGAGTTTTATTGAAACACGTAGCTGGTTGCTAGTTTCTTTTTAATCCTACCCAAATACAAGAGCTGTTGCTGGAGTTTATTTAAGGTGGTGGAGTCTTTGCACAGTTAAAGTTGCGGATGCTGTCTCCTCCTCTCCTTCCTTCCCCATGGCGCTGGTGCAGAAGGTGCTGGGGTCGGATGCTCCTTTATTTAACTGGTGTGGGCACGGGGTGAAAGGGAAGGGAGCAGCTTCCTCCAGCCAGGCAGTGCGTGGAGGGGAAGGGTGAGGGGTGCCCGTGGGAAACGGGGGCCAGCACCCAGCCGGGGGGGGTGTCTGCCTCCGGGCTCTGGCACCACTCACCCAGGATGGAGATTTCCAGAGCAGTGGGTGGACTTTTGGCAGGTAGATCCATTAGTTATTTCCTGCACTGCCCCTTCTTTGTGCTCACCCATTAGAGACCGCATGGTGTAAATACAGAGATGCAGAGCATAAATGCATTTTTGCATAAAATCACACAAAATCCCTGAGGAGATGCTGTGGGGACCCGTCACTGCGGCTGGCATGATGCACAGCCTGTGTTGGCATCTTCCTGTCCCCATCCTGGCAGGGACAGCACCCCAGCCCCGTGGCACCCGGGCGCAGTTTGGGATGGGGCAGTGGGTCTGTGGTGACTGTCCTGCCTGGAACAGGCAAGGTTTTTGCAGTGAAACAAGTTTGGTGGTTGCCTTACTTGATGGACTGTCAAAAGATTCTGGGGGATTTCTTGGAGCTGGGATAAGGTGGAGTTGGGCTGTGCCAAGAAGGAATTTTCCCAGGATGGTGGTGCGGTGGAGGAGGCTTTTCAGGACGTTGGCCATTCATGAGCACCACGAACATACGGTTTGAAAGAAGCTAAAAAATAAAAACACACGTCTCCTGCGCAGAGAAAAAACCCCACTAACGATCCTAAAGCGTCTCTCCACGAGCACTTTCTGCATGTTTTGCTGTTGTTAATAGTCACCATTCCAGAGCTAGAGATGTTTAATTTATTTGTGTTCTCCTAACGCCTTTCTGTTTCATAACAGTAATCACCTCTCCCGGTTTGGCCGGGAGGCAGCGGTGTCTGCCGTGCTCCCTGTAATCCAGGAGTGAATCAAAGCAACTTTTTACAAAACAAGATTCTCTCACTGTTGCAAAAGAGCTTTGGGGAAATCTGGTTTTTGTGGTTAAGGATCTTACTCTGATGCACAAGGAAAATTATGTGTAGCTTTTATTTGGCCCAAAGGATTCTTACAACATTATCCGTATTTCCTTTAATTTGTGGGATTTCTAGTAAATGGGCTTAAAAATAGGTCCGGGCAAGATGCCAGGGTACATACGAACAGCAAAAAGGCTTTGCAGGCTGCGAGCAGCTCGCTTTCACTTCTCCCTGGGCGCAGCTTTGGGGGACAGAGCAAGTGCTCACCTTTTGGGGTTAAATTTAATGACGTCTCTGGAATTTTTTGGAAGTAGATATTGCAGAAAAGATCCTTTAACTCTCTAATAGAACTGATGCGTTAGCGTTGCAGAGCTGGACACAAGTCTGGAAAGGGAGCAGGGCGAGCTGTAGTGCTGGGGGGAGGACAAGAGCCTGGGAGGACGGCGGGGGGAACCCTCGTACGAGTCCCTGGACCCACGCACTGGTGGGATTTGGGGACCCTGGAAACCCGGCGTACACATAGGAGCAGAACATGGCAATGATAAACCTTTTCTTTTTTCTTTCAGCTTTTCATTCTCTGAAGTCTCTTTAAGCCTTTTGTAAGACAGGAAAAATGTAGTAAAGGAGAGGCTATGGCTCAGAGCCCTGCTCCCGGACGGGGCAGCTGCCGGGTGCCTGCCTCCCTTTGGCTCTTTCTTCAAAATCAGTTTCTGCTCAAGTTACTTAAAAATGCATTTTTTCCTGGGGACAGGCACCCGCAAAAGCCTTTCGTTAAGACGCGATGAGTTTACGCAGCGGGAATCCCAGCAGTAAGGGGAAGGTAAGTGGGAAAGGATGCTGGCCGTGCCGTGCGGCAGCCAGCCGCCTCGCTCCGTGCTCCTCTGCCCGGCAAGGGCTCCGTACGGCTTCCCAGAATGTGTGGGGTTTGCCCTACTTACTCAAAACTCAGTTCATTTGGTTTTAATTAAATCTTTGGGCATAAATCCGTGAAACTTGGAGTACCACGGATGCTGTAACTCTGTTGTGAGTAGCTACTTGGGAAATGGGTGAAGAAGAGGAACGGGGAGGTGGGTGAAGAAGAGGAAGGTTTGGAGCTTCCTGGGAGCAGGAGCAGTGTGTCGGATCAGTGTGGGCAAGGGGCAGCAGGGCTAGGGTTGGGCTGGGGCAGCGGCAGGTCCTGTGGGTCACAGGCATGAGGAACCCGCCTTGCGGGGAGCGGTGGGTGGGGGCAGGCTCGTGCCATGCCCCTGCCAGCGCTCTTGAACCAAAAATGGGCGTTTTCACCCGGTGGTGGTGATGGGCTTCGTAAAATGAAGAGGACCCCGGCACTCCATGCAGAAGCAGGCTGGTTAACAGGGAATTATTTATGCCGTTGGCAGCAATGTGCTAATAATACTTTTCATCCGAGGATATCGAGTTGCTTTACAGATACAAGGTCTTCCGACACCTCTGTGAACTGGGGGAAGCGTGGTTAGTTCGGAGGTACAGGTGAGGACACCAGGTCTCATCTCTGCCCCCTCCCAGAGCGCAGCCTGGCTCCTCTCCTGTGCCACACCGGGACACGCTTTTCCTTAAAAGTCAGTAACCCGGGAGCTGTCATGGGAATAGTCTTTCCAGGATCCCAAATTCCCACGAGCCGTTACTGATGCCACCTGACTCCCTGGCACCCTTTTTGGAGGAGGCAGGTGAATTTGCTCCAGCTCTTATAATACGGGATAATGTATGGGATGTGCCTAGAGGGCACCTGGGTCCATAACGTCTTCCCATGGGATAGCATCCTGGCAGTTGAATGGGATGTTGAGCCTTTTCCATAAGTGGTGGGTACCAGAGCAGGTGTGGGAGCACCGCAGGGAAGCTTCTGGCTCCAAGGGCTCTTCTGCGCTTCGGTAATCATAGCACAGAAAACCACCCTGTGCTATGAACAGAAATCATCTGTTTCTCGTGGACTGGGAGCTGCTGAATGCAAGTACCCCAGAACACCTGTTTTCTCACGAAAACTTGGGGTGTTGCAGTTTCCAGCCCCGGGGCTGCCTGTCCTCCAAAGCACCAACCTCCAGCCAGCCCAGCGTGGCAGCAGAAGTTTAAATTCAAGCTGATTCTTCCAATTTACCTCCTTTGCTGGAGATCAGCTTTCCCAGCTGCCCCGGAGGAGAAGGCTCCTGTTGTTTCTTCAAAGACCAAGGTTAAACGTGCAGCTGCAGCGCAACTTGGTGCGAAATGCAGATTTTCAGGGGTTGGGGCGACGAGCTGGTGCCAGCGCTGACCCGAGGGGCTGCTGCTGGGGTCCGTCGCTGGGGCTGGGACTTGGGTGTGTGAGCTCCCCTCCTGAAATACTGTCACCCCTGGTACACACGCCTGTAAGCTCCTTTGATTTTTCTTTTTAAAAATAATTGGGCTGGTGCGTGTGGTTTTTTTTGGGTTTGGGATGGGTTGGGTTTTTTTTAAAGATTTTTAACTGAGAGACAGCAAATTTAGTATTTTCTGTGTCTTGGATGTGTTGTGATTTACATTTGATTTTAGGCATAATTAGAAATGCAAGTAGAGCGCTTTGTGTTTTACCTCTGCTTCAACTATTTATGGCATGATATGCAAATGAAGCAAGCTATGAATATTAAAGATTAGAGTATGTTACAAAGTATCACGGTCTTTAATGAGTTCTGTAATGGGCACAGGCTTTGCACACACTTTAATATGGAGGTATTTTATGTTGTGCGCTGTCTCCACGGCTCTGCAGCTATCGATGCCGTGTTTGGTTACATCCCAGGAGAGCGGGGCTGTGATTTAAACCCCGTCGAGCCCCCGGATGGGCTGCAGTAGGTAGGTGCGATTTCCAAACGTGCCCACGACAGAGGCGGCCGCGGCTGGCGAAGGGTGTTGATGGATTATTTCACAGAGACCGTTTTCAGTTCTCGTCTAGGTCAATCCGTTTCATCTGCTGCAGCGTGGTGGATGGATCTGAGAATATGAAAGCGCTTGTCGACCTTTCAAGGTGCTTTGCAGCGCTGGGAGGGAATCTTAAACACGCTCCTGCCAAAATGGAGCTGCTGCCTGTAACATCACATAGACCCCAAGAAATTCATTTTGCCATTTCTCGCCAATTAGTTATTGACAGAGAATTATTTGGGGGTTGATTGACACCTCCGAAGGCATTTGGAGGAACATCTTATCCACTGGACGGCAGAGGGTTGGGAAGCGGGGCTCCTCGCATTAACCCTTTCTTGCCGTAGCAGCCCAGCCAGCCCGGTTCGGGCTCTAAACCCGTTAAGGGGTTTCGCTCTAAATCAGCGTCCTCGTTAGGAAAGAGGAAGGTAACTGTGTTTTCGGGCGCTGCAGTGCGCACAGAGATCTCATCCACGGGTAATCTGCAGAACAAACTTCTGCCTGAGCGCTGGGGTCCCTGCGGGATGCAGCGGGTGCTGGG
>NW_010245904.1:30666-34229 GCF_000690775.1 Eurypyga helias
TAAAACCCAATTCATCTGTATTCAAGTGTCCCACATGCTTAAGAAAAAAACCCCACCAGGGCTCATACGAGTTTGAGACAGACCCTTGCGTGCGAGGGAAGAAGCAGAAGCAGCTGAGATCTAATATTAAGGGGGTTCCTTGTTGGTTAATGAGCATTAAGAACTATTAATACTGGTGTATTTAAAAAAAAATAATAATTTTATGATGCTTGTGTCAACCAGCAAACTAAACATGGATTTAGAAGATGCTTGTGATCCACTGGATTATTAATCCATGTGCATTAGATATACCTATTTTTTTTTTGACGGGTCGGTCGGTGTTCGTTGGCGTGGGATCAGCTGTGTTTGCAGCACGCGTCTGCGCCGTGCCCCTGGGGAGACTTTCTCACCCCCAACCTCTGCCCCTCCTTTGCTGTGCGAGGCTTGCATCACTGTAAAATCCCCAAATTTAAGCCACATACGTGGTTCAGCTAGAGCTGTGCATCAGCGGGGCTCTCCTGGGGCTCTTGGCTGCTCAGCTGTGGCACAGCAGCATGAAACTTGTGAGAGGTTAGTGTTGGGTCTGAAGATGTACTTGGCCATGCATAATGTATATATATAAAAATATATATGTAATAACATTGAGCATATATAATCTGTATTATAATATTATATGTATATAATATTTTGGGCTGCACTGTTGTCTGGGGAGGGTTTAGGGCACGTTACAGAAATAGTCACATTCTGAAACTTTGGGCAAAATTGGTTGGACCAGTGAAGGGTTTTGTTGCAAGAGCAGGGGAGTCCGAAGTGAAGAGTCGGCATTGAGCCTCCTTCCTGCATGGGTGCTGCGATCCTGAGGGTGGGAGCTGAGTCTGCAGGGGTTTTCCCCCCCCTGTGGGAAGGGGGGAGAGAGGGAATTGTTTGCTGAAGCGCAAGCAATAAATGCAATGTATGAACAATGCAGGTGGTCTGCTTTGTCCCTGTCGGCCTGGGGAAGGTGGGCTCAGGTTGAGGGCACCACTTCAGGTTGCTAATTTTAGGTTTCTCAGGGGTTTTGCTCAATGACCAGAAACCTCAGCTTTGAAAAACATCCTGTGCAATCTTGTGTTTGCTTCTATAAACCTGGAAGTACAGAGTTAAAATTCTGCAGTCTATAACTTCGTTTTTCTGCAAGCTTATATTTCCATTAAGGATCAAGCTCAGATGCAATTGTAGCTTCGCTTTATAGAGTATTAAAAGTTTAATGTATAAATGCCTTCCTTCGCCAGAACTTTTTGGCAGTATTGTTTTCCAGCGCTGAAATTTCTACAAAAACATGGAGATGCCGATAGCTGCGAGGCCTTGGCTGCCCTTGAAGGGTTAATTCTGTGATACCTACTTTTTTTTTTTTTTTTGAAAGCAGGGAGAATAAGCTGTAGCCAAAAGTAAAAGTCATTAATTTTAAGACAGAGATGTAAGCAAAGTTTCCTTCCCCTCTGCAGGTTGGTCAGGGAAGGCTATGCAGTAATTGAAAAGTAAAGGCAATTGAATTACAGGCTCCTGTCCAAACAGAGCGCGATTTCTTCTTTTTTTTTTTTTTTACAACCTCCATTGCATCAGAACTAGGCAGTATTCCTGATGTTCTCATGTGTGTTAATGCTGACTCACAGACTAACTTGCACAAGAAAAAAAAACACACAGGCAGCTCCACCATACTAGGTAATGAGCTCTAGCAAGAAGCAGCGTCTGATGTTTTGTAAGCTTTTTTTAATTGACCTTTTAAGATATTTACTTTATTTTAAAGCTTTCTGTTCCGTAGTGGCACGGTGGTAGAACTGAGTCATGCATGTTATATATTGCTAGCTCTGCTGTTGTGTACTGGGAGTGAGGAGAATACAATTCAGCATGGCACTTGTCTTTTTGATGTGTTACGGATGCGAATTAATGTTTGCGATGGGATGCAGGCAGTGCACGCTTTGCAGAAGGCATGGTGATGGGGTGCTGTGTGCTTTCTGGTGGACATAACTTAGTCGGGGTCTTGTGCTTTTATTAGATTGTAAAAAAAATTAAATTTTGCAGAATAATTGTCTTTTTTAAGCCCTGTCTCTCCCTTACCCTTTTCCTTGCAGCAACCTGCAAAAATACTAAAATGTTGCATTTGCTGTTTTTGCTTCTCCTTGCTTTGAGAGCTCTTAAAATCAGTGATAGATAAGGGGAGGGGGAAAAAAACCTAATTAAAATATAATGTCAGTAACCCCCTCGCCTTGGCTGGATGACGGCACTTTTTGGAGGCAGCAGCCTGCGGTGGGTGACCTCGAGCGGTGGTTTTGCGCCCCGGCTGCCGGTGACTCACCTTGCAGCAGGACAGAGCCCAGAGCTCTGGGGGGTGCCCGGGCAGAGCTCTGGGGGGTACCCGAGCAGAGCTCCCGGGCTGCGACGGGGTACCCGAGCAGAGCCCTGGGGTACCCAGCCAGAACCCCAGGGTACCCAGCCAGAGCCCCGGGGTACCCAGCCAGAGCTCCCAGTGCCCGGTCCCCAGGCTACTCTGGCACCAGCAGCATGGGATGATCATCATGAATTTAATTCACTTTTCCACCTTTCCCCCCATTCCTCTGCAACCGGCTGCCTGAGCCTCCAGGTCTCTACTTCCCGTGCGAAGTTTCAGGGTGCCAACGCAGAGGGAGCTCGGTGCCGCGTGCCCCTCGCCTGTTACTCGGCGATATTTGCAAATTCAGTTTCTGCTATCTTAATAAGGCAGAAATAATGTCCTTTCACCCACTGCCAGTGGCTGCGACACTAAAAATAGGGTAGGTTAGCCCTGCTCGCTGCTTGCCACTCCAGCATTTCGACCATACGTACTTCGGAGCTGCAGGAGCAAACGCTGCAGAGAGAAGGGGCGTCTCGGCACGGCTCTCAGCCGGTTACCAAACTTAACCTTGTTTTCCTTCCCCTGCCCAAGACCGGCATCCAACGCCGCAGGCGTTCGACACCTTCCACATTTGTGCCCCAATCCCTCTCCCTTCCCCTCCCCGGGATTTCTCCCCCCGAACCCCAACGTGGGCAGAGGAGAAGCTCGTTGGTGGGGCGAGGGGTGCGAAGACTTGGGGGTTTTGCCCCCTCCTCCCCAACCTGCGGTGCATGGGGGATACACGGCTTAGACCTGAAGTGCATTTTATTTGACTTTATTGAACTATTTAATTTATTTAAGGCATTGCAGCGGCTCCGTGCTGGGGAGTGGGACTTCACCACCGAGTTTTGCAGTTAGCTGTTGCATATTTTCCTTCGGGCTTATGCAAAAAGTGCATTTCCTTTTCATTAAAAGAGGGAGGGGACCCCAAAACCATGTAGCAAGAGCTGGGCGGGTGGCACCCCTGTGCCGGGGGGGCTGGGAACAGCTTTGGGGAGCCCCTGCCCTGCTGGGTGACATCCCCCTGCCAGCCTCAAATCCAAGGGTGGGATTTTCCCCCTCTCTCTCTCCTCATTTACAGAAGAAAGGGAAGTTTCCTTTGACCCTTTGGGGCCTTCAAGGGCAGGACTTTTCAGCTCTTTTCTTTTGAGGGGCTTTGGCTGGGTGGGGTGAAAGCCCTCGGCCGCTTTGTCTC
>NW_010245904.1:34252-34546 GCF_000690775.1 Eurypyga helias
CATCCCAGCTGCTGCCCAGCACCTTCTGCAGGAAACCTGGGACTTTGGGGATTTGGGGTGGGTGGTTTTTTTTGGGGGGATGGGGGGTGTGAAGCCTCCTAGTCTCTTTGTATGTTGGCTAAGGAAAAAGACAATTTAAATACATTATCTAATTATTTCTGATAACTCCTGGGGGAGCTCTGGTGCCTGCATCTTATTCTAGGTCGATGCTTTTTTCCTTTGTTGTTGTCGCCTCGCCCCAACCTTTCAGGCCTCGGAGCTGGAAAATAGTTTAGAAAAGAGAAAACCTGCTTT
>NW_010245905.1:0-1149 GCF_000690775.1 Eurypyga helias
CTCTTCCGTGCCAGGACACCCCCACGCACCTCCCTGCCCCACCGCACTCTGCTGTAGCAAAGGCTGAACCCCAGGACCAGTGAAACCTGGTGCCGGTACCAAAGCGACTGCACCCACGGCCCGGGCACCCCGTTGGCCCAAGGGACGCTGCGCCGCAGCCGACAGCCACGCCGGTGCGTGTTGCTCAGGCTCACCCGCAGCGCCAAGGCAAAGATGATGCTAAGGCAGTTTTCTCTAGCCCCAGCCTCTCTTGACCAGCTGCTGTTGTGTTTTTTCTTCTGGTTTGTTACGGGGGTTGGGTTTGTAATTAGGAACTTTAACGGCACAATGAGAGTTTTGCATTTTTACATTCGAAAACTTAAAAAAAAAAAAAAGCTTCTAAGGGGAGTTAAATTGCCTTCCAAGTTACATTCTTTCTCTCCGAGAAAGGTCTCCAGAGTGTGCAAGTTTTGAGTATCTATGAACCTGTAGGAAAAAGTAGATACTACATTGTTCAGCAAAGCCAAGGGTTTCCTCTGCAGTAGAATGCAAGTCAATCACTTCAATTCCCTGCAAAAATCTCCCACAGCTACCTGTCACGGTCACCTAAATCATGCCTGCCTGCAGAGCCCTAGTCCAGAAAGCAAACACCAACCTCGAGGAGGGTCAAAGAAGGGCCTTTCTACGTTATTCAGCAGAACTACAAAAATAGTCAGAACACGAAGAATCACATATTATTGAATCATACACTTAGCTGTCTTCCATGCAAGTTTAACACACTCCGTGACCAGCAAATGTCAAGCGAAGGTCACCTTCAGCAGCACTTGTATGCACTCACAGCTCGGGTATTTTAATACACTGTGCATCTAAGAGTGATAATCCATGGAGATGGGTTGTATAAAACGTTATCTTCAACTGCAAGTTGATTTGGCAAACACCTTGTCCATCCCTACTCTGCAGTGCAGGAAGAAACTCCTTGCGCTGCCCGTGTACACCCAGACCGTGGCACCAGTACAGACACAGCCCGCGCAGGGGTCACGCTTGGAAGGTGAAGCTGCTGGAACAGCAAGTTTTCCCATTCAGTGTCGGTAGATTTTAAGGCTCGGATGCCCGCAGGCGGTGCCCGCACGGCCGCGGCTCTCCCGTCCTCACTGCGGCGGGGGCGCGCTG
>NW_010245906.1:0-6388 GCF_000690775.1 Eurypyga helias
ATTTCCATCAAAAGCTAGTAACTGCACTAGGTTATTTTTAGTAAATATCCACAGTAACGTAATCAGGTTTCGAGTTAAAAAAGGGAGAAAGGAAAAAATTCTGCAGCCCAACGTTATAGCACGAACACAAATTTCCCATCCAGCTCAAATTCCTTCTTTCCGACCCATTACGTAACATGTCACTCCACATTTACCTTTATATGAAACTCCAGGTTTTCATCCATGGAATAGATGTGATCAAAGATGTCATGTGCAATTCTCGGAATGATTCCCATGAGCTGAGGGTCGTGCAGCTTCCCCTGCGGACACAAAACCCAACCATAACTTGGAAAGCCTTGCTCAGGCACCGGAGAGGAGAGAGCCTTGGCCAAGCACACCTTCCTTACTCCAGTGGGCCCCTGTGAACGGGTCTGCTGCCCTGGGGGAGGCTGTTTGATACAAGTGCACAGAAAAGGTGGCAGAATGACTCGACGTGTCAGCACCCTTCACCCAGCGGAGCACCTATTTGTTTTGTTGGCTCCTGCCATTTGCCAAGCGTGCTGTTCTGCCGCTATTTACACCGTCACTCTCCGATGGAAGGCAGAGGAATGAACACAAACAAAATAACAAATTTCAGCCCGGTCCTCCCAGTTAAATCAGTTATTTGGAAACATGTCAGAAACAAGAAGTATTAAAGCATTTTGTTTCTCTTTCTCCACTATGCTAGAAAGCTAAAGGGAAATCTGGGTTGCGGGGATTTGGGGATTAGAGTAATGTATTCTGATCTGAGCTGGCTGGGCCTATTGCCAGAGAACCGTGCCTTACCAACACTACTGCTCTGCGTGTTAATTTGTGCAACTACCTTCCTCTCTGCTTTCAAGAACTGAATATTAAACAAAACCAACAATTTCCCGCTGCATGGTTCCTTTTGGTTGCATTGCACTTTCTGAAAAAGCCAGCAACGTACAGGCTAGCCAACACCACTTGAAAACTGAACAGAAATATCAACTCAAAACAAAAACCTTTTCTGGCTCCACTTATTTCCGTGTGTTTTATGAAACTGCTTGAATATGCAATAACAAGTCAGTAGCTGTAAGACTCCATCAGCACATACTGTCTAGAATCTCTCACACACCTTTTGAATCTGTCTTTGTCCAAGTAATACTGCCCACAGCAGCACAAGAAAGCACCTTACTCCAAAGAGTGGTAGGGAATTCCTTTCTTCTGTTTTTTAAATATAGTGGGGAACCATGCCATTCCAAATCATGGGAAGTCAGATACAATCTGTAATGGCTAAAAATTATTAAACACCGAATTCTTTTTAGCAAAAAAGTTAGAAAAATCATATACGTATGCATGTGTTTCTCAAAATTATTCATGTTTGTGAATGACTAGTGGGTCACATTGACCTGTTTCTCAGCCTTTATCAGTATCCTTAAATATAGCCTTCTCTAGACATCGCTTCCTTTACAGTAAAGCTGGTGACATCAGTCAACTGCTAAGCATCAGTTTAGGATGAAGGAAACGTAACACGAAGAACTGACACAATCTCTCCCTCTGTCTCAAAGCTTGTATTTGAAGCAGTTACTGGGTTTCTGCCCTTGAATTACACATCGGGTGGGGGATAGAGATAAATGAGTCACATTGCTGACTGCCTTCACTATAAAGCAGCGCTCAGCTCTATCTAAACCATGAATATTTTATTTATATTACACTAATAATATGACCTTCTGCAGCAGAAGCGGTTAAATGCTATACCACATCCAACATGCTATTATGCTTCTCAAAAACTAAAAAGACCTTATTGTATGATACACCATTTCATTTCACTATGAGACTATGAGAACGAGAGAGTGCGATTAAAGAAAGTAAATCTCGGATGGAGGGGAAAACCTGTATGCACAAACACTTAAACCAAGCCCCAAGACCTTGTTTTACCTTGCCAGCACAGCCCTCAGCACCACCACACAGTGCTGGTAGTGAGCAGAGACTGCAACACAGTTTTGACACCATCCACCTCTTCTCCCTGAAGAAGTCCTTGGAAAGCTCAGTGAAACCAATGGGCTACCCTGGATTACAGCACAAAGAGGTTTCCGAAAGAGGGGGGAAAGGCTTTTTTCCTAAACTAGGATACACAGATTTTCTGATATTTCTTCAACACCCACAAATGCAACCAAAGGCATCTCTATGCCATAAAGCGCTGCAAGAAGCACGATTCCTACGGCAGCACAGGCAAAGGCAGCTTCAGCACCTGAAATGCTAACGCAGTGGCTCCTTTTCTGTAGCAGCACTGACGGAGCTGGGTTGTGAGCTCAGCCAAAGCACGGTTTGAATTTGAAGTTTTGTTGCAGACTTCTGCCTGCAGAGAGGTGCATCCACTTTGGGATCGCTGCACCAGGTAAACCTGTCCTCTAATAATGGCTTGGGCTCTGGGTAAGTGACCATTTATAAAAGTATTTAATTAAACATTCTCCTAGCCTCAATAAGCCCTGTGATAATTAGGCTTTCCTTTGCATAGCTTTCTCGAGCTCGGAAGAGAAACCAATCTGTAAAACATGATTAGGTGTGCACGTAGCTCAAACACTGCATCTACAACTTCTCCGGCTTGGGCTTTCTCACTAGTTGTGAACAGAAACCACAGTGAAGCAAGACCAAATTCACTGTTTTGAGAAGCAAGAGTTAAGATCTTTAAAACACCAGAACACCAGCGCTCTCTGATGCACTGGAAAACATACATCATTTTTACTTCATTATAAATAGATTTTTATGAAAACAAGAGATGATTGAAGCAGGTCCCGCTATAATTTATGGAGGCCATAAACTGGAAGGGAAGACAAAGGTAAAGGTAGGCTATTCACTGGAAAGCTGGAATCAAAAAACCCCCAAAACTCTCATGGATTTAGCTGTGACCTCAGACAGAGTTTGGAGAAACATTCTGCCGCTGCCCTGCTGACATTGCAGTTAGTAAACTCCCCCAGAGCACCAGCACGGAGAGTACACTGCTCATTAAAACCTCTCATTTTAATAAGAACATTAATTTCCACATTTAAACATAGCAGGCGGGCAGTAGCTAGTGAAGTGTAACGTTTGAGACAGCGCTGGCTTATTTCAGGATGTTGACATAACTACAAGCTATAGGGACCCGACACTGAAAACTCTACTATAAAGTCAAAGCCCATCAAAATAATCTTGTGGACAATAATAAGTAATTTATAAGAAGGTTTTGGTTAGATCCTCCTATACAGGTTGGCAAATGTTTTATCTCTCAATGGAGAAAGACCTATATGTGTCAGAAAAGCCTATCCTGGCTATATTATACTACCATGTCCTTTTTAAGCTTAACACCAACACTACGGAGCATTTCACATTTCACAGAAAATCCTCCATAACAGCTTTACCAAGAGGATTTACTATTTCCTCAACTTCAGACTATATTTTTCTTCCACAACATATTTTAGCAACTTTACAAGAGGATGTTAGGATAAAAGGGGGATTAAAACCGAATATAGACTTGATTCCACTTTAAAATGACAGTTTTTTCTTTATTAAAGAAGTAAAAGAGCCATTTTTCCACACTCATTTTCTTTATCACAGCTTGTAATTCTGAATATAAATTGGCTTTAAGAGATCCTTCCCCATGCCATGTGGAAACACCAGCTCAAGCCCTGCAGACATTCTGATTTAATTACATTCGGAGCTGGTGGGTTACTCAGCCATTGTGCCATCTGTGAGGGCTGAGCTGCTGATTTCTCCCATCTTCACAAGAACAGGCTTAATTAGACGTGAGGCATCAGTTATTGTATCCTCCAGGAAAGGAGCAACTGTGGCAATCGAACAGCAATTTCACCAGGGCCTGTTGGCTCCAGAGAATATTGCTTTCCTTCTCCTTTAACCTTCAGGTTAGGTAGGTCACCCGTGTTAATCGTGTAGCAAAACCCTCTGATGCTGTTAAACGAATGAAAGTTCATTCTTTTTTCCTTTCATTCAGCAAAACTTTGCGGTAGCCCTCCTGTTTGAAGTTCACAGTTGTACTGAAATGCTCCAAGACACCCAGCTTGTACAGCGTGATGGAAGAATCCTATGCGAGAATGAAATGCTTGAGTGATTCTCCTTTCTCAGCAAGGGACTAGAATATCTAAATGTCTTCTAACTGAACTGTTAAAAAAACCCAACACAGGTAAAAACTACACTGTCACACTTCATGAAATACGACCAGCCTTAGGACTTCAGCCACTGGAATTTTATATTATTTGGTATTCTTCTCCAAAGCAACAATTCCCAAATTCATCCATCTGTGTGGCAGCATGCGGGAGTGTTATTCCCAGAAGGGGACTGCAAATGAGGAAACCAATAACCCAGGCACGAATTTTCCTAATCCTGCATGCAAAGGGAGCTCTACAGATCCTTATTACTGGTTTCATTTGCTTATTAACAAATCTCACTCAAATCCTTTAAACTACACACGTACCTAAACTGTTGCGATAAATATGGAGAGGCTATACTGGGTATTTTTCACTCACCATTTCTTAGTGTGGCTAGATATCTGTACACATCTCTTCAAAAATACTCCGCACTGAAAGAAATACTACAGCTTGAAAGGCTAAACATACCCAGATCTCTTTTTATATGTCACTCACGCCTGAGTGCCCCAGTTACCTGAACAAGCCAGCTAACTGGTACAAGTAATTCAACTGCTGCTACCAAACTGATTGAATTTTGCCACTGTACCTCCATGGTGTGTGTTTTTCCTGATGAGGTCTGTCCGTAAGCAAAGATTGTGCCGTTGTAGCCTTCAAGAACATCTGCAAAACGAAGGTAAACAATTAAAACTCATAATGGCATCTTAAACTTGGATTATTAGTGTTTCGTGTGCCTTCTACAATGATGAAGCTCAAACAGAAAATAGTTTGTGCGCTAAAGAATGGGGAAAGTACAACATAGCTACATATTCCTAGGCAGAAAAATTTCATGACAAACACCTAATTTAGAGATTTACAGAATTATTGCCATCTTTCTCACTTTCCAGGGGAAAAAAAAGTCTCTGGACACTGGATATTATCCAATATACCTGTGTGACATGGAAAAGAGAAAACTTAGTCACCTGAATTTTAAACCATCATGTAACAGAGAGAAAATTACACAAACTTGTACTTTTCCTACTACTACAACACCCCCAACAGTTCATGGCCCCATCAATCCCAAGCTTGTCTGCAAAGCAAAAGAGCAAAGCAAGAAGAAAGTCAGATGAACAGGAATTTATTGAAAAATTCTATTTTTATTGAAAATATACTTCTCTCAAGGCAGAGTTAGTGAATTTGTATGACATTAGGATATAAACATATCCATTTTAACTTTGCAGTCGTTAAGGTCGACAGTAGCTTTCAGAAATTCTTACACACAGCCCCACACCCACTCATGGCCGCTGAGAGCATTACTGGGTTGGATGTGCGCCCGGCAAGTGAATTTAAAGTCTGAAGTAAGGCCACCTATTTCTGCAGCTTTCGTGTGAAAAAGAGTAATAATGTAGTTGCTATAAAGAATGAAGGAAACCTTCCACCTAAAAACCATCTCCCGTCAGCCTCCTCAGAAAGACCCCCTGGCCCCCCAAAGGCAGTAAGTAAGTAGGAAGGGTGCTGGCCAGGGACCCCACTGTGGGACACCCACCTTCCCGTCACACCGTGCCCGATGCCTCTTGTTGGGGACCATTGTTCTCAAGACCAGAGCTCTGCCACAAGCCTCCGGATCAGAAAACCTGACAGGTACAGCAAAGCCGGGGGGGGATTGGGGGGAGTGGGAGCGGAGCCAGCAGTGAAAGCTCCTCTCCCGCAGCCTGCAGAGACTGAGAGCAGCCACCAAAACTCAGCGGCCACACAGCAGGGCATAAAATCTCCTGTCCATGGCCGCTTCCCAATGCGTCTCCAGCTTCTAAAGCAGATTTCTCTGCTTCCAAATTATTTGTTAAGTTTTCCACCCTCTACAGAATCATGGAATGGTTTGGGTTGGAAGGGACCTCATCCAGCCTGGCCTTGGACACTTCCAGGGATGGGGCATCCACAGCTTTTCTGGGCATAGCTATACAGATAGCTACAAACAGAACCCCCCTGCAGTTCTGCTCCAGCTCTGGGCCCCAACAGCAGAAGGACACGGAGCTGTTGGAGCGAGTCCAGAGGAGGCCCCGGAGATGCTCCGAGGGCTGGAGCCCCTCTGCCATGGGGACAGGCTGGGAGAGTTGGGGGGTTCAGCCTGGAGAAGGGAAGGCTCCGGGGAGACCTCAGAGCCCCTTCCAGTGCCTGGGGGGCTACAAGAAATTTGGAGCGGTACTTTTGATAAAAGCCTGTAGTGACAGGACAAGGGGTGACAAGTTTAAACTGAAAGAGGGAGATGGAGATGGGACAGCCGGAAGGAATTT
>NW_010245906.1:6488-30046 GCF_000690775.1 Eurypyga helias
GTCTAGTGGAAGGTGTCCCTGCCCATGGCAGGGGGGGTGGAACTGGGTGATCTTTTTAAGGTCCCTTCCCACCCAAACCAGCCTGTGATTCTATTAAATAGATGCTACCAGAAGAAAAAAAAAAAAATATATATATGTGTGTGCGTATTTGTAGTAAATACATACACATGGCTATATTATGTATTATTACCTATAATGTCATATATATTACATCTACATAAACACAAACATATAATTTCCTTATTTGTACCTCCATAAGTATATATATATAGATGGTCCAGATCAGAAGGACAATTAAATGAGCTATATTAGAAAAATATACAAAGAAAGAAGAAGGAACAAGCATGAAAAAAATTCAGAGGAAAACTACAGAAAGGCAATTTCAAAGAAAAGAAATGGGTAAAAAGAAAATCTTTTTCAAAGGCAGCCATGACACAGACCCACATTTCCCATACAGCAATACTGAGTAGGATGAAATTGAAATTAAGCCATTTCAGAATATAAATTCTAATTAAACACCAAGCGTTTCTGTTTAAGCTGTGGCAGAACTATTTTTAGGAGCTGAAGGGGACAGACTGTGGAGGTGCCTGCCAGAGGTTGTACAGACCTCCAAGGAGTATTGCTGGGTAAATCTTAAAATCTAGCAGAAAGATAGAGACTATAATCACTGTCACCTTGGTATTAAAATTTTGTATGAAATTGGTGTTCTCATCTGTTTTTATAAACAGAGACAGTGCATATCCTGGCTTTCAGGAAACAAGGTTTAAAATAAGGAATAATAGTAATTACATAAATAAAACCTGGTGGTGTGGACAGAGGTCCAGCTGTAGCAGCAGTGCTACCCCAAGCTCATGTCTTCAACATGACATTCATTATTTTACCAACTGGCTCCAAAATAAGGCCAAATTTCTTGTTGTTAGTACTTCAAAACATTCATTCACCAGTTCTTTTCTGACGGGAACATCTCATTGATTTTCAGTTCAATGCAGAACGGCCTGAAGTGGAAGGGCTACAAGCACAGTGGGAGAAAGCAGCTGGCTCACCTCGCTGCTGGCCGTCTGGCTGTGACACCTCCAAAGCCCATCCACTTCAACCTCAGGGATGCAATTTAGTGGCAGTTTTTCCAATAAAACCCAATGTATACTAAGCATCGCCTTCGGAAGACATTAAAGTATCAACAAGAGAAAATTAGCAGCTTAGCAAATTCCTGAAGATGGTTGATGATCAAAAAGGAATTCTGCTAGGAGCTCCACCCAACTTGCTCCCAGGGGTCTAACTTGGGCGAAGCAGCAGACACACCAAGGAGCGCAGGACCGAGGAGACAGAGGGGCAGCCAAGGATCTGCAGTCACACAGCGGTGGCAGCAGCTCACAGGAGATACAAATTCTATCTTGGTTTTTAATACAAGATATTATTTCCTTTTAAAAAGTTAATCAGATCAATACTGAATTTGAAAAAAGCCTATAGGCAAGGCAATATTTAATGCAATATTTAATGAATTTTGTAAAATAAAAAGCTTACTTGATACTTTTCCTATGAAACACACGCATATATAAGCACAATACGGAAGCAATCACATTTAATTTTTGCGGTTACATCCAGTTGCAAGTACTCCATACCCACTGTGTATAGAAGGCTCCATCTTTGTTAGCCAGCAAGGAAAGAGAACATTAGTGTTTGCACTTTTTGATTCTGAACTAACAGCTGGAATTTGGAAAAGAAGGAAGGTTCGTTTTTCTCCTTAGATGCAAACTAGCATGTGGGGAGTATGAGCTGAAGTGTCTGGAAGGTGCACAGAACTAGAGTTTCAGAGGTGTTTGGGCACCAAAAAATATAAACAATTGTCCTGGGAGGGTGGTTCTGAAATCCTCGAGTGAATATGTGCAACTCCTCTTTGTTTCTAATATACCACCTAGCATCTAAATACCCTTAAATTCCCAAGACAGTCAAATATGATCGAAGAGTTTACTACTGTTGTTTCCTCTTTTTGGCAAACTTGGTTAAAAAAAAATAGTTTGAATGAAAAAGAAGGGAAAAAAAAAAAAAGAGGCTTCTTATGGCCATGTGAATGCAAGGTACAACGTCAGCTCGATACTGGTACGCAGCCTTGGGGGAAAAGAATCTGATTAATCAACTGTTACGTAAGAAAACTGCTCAGAATTTGCATCAATGTATACTAAGATACATTCTGCTCGAGGAAGCACAGGTAAGTAATTGACCTCCCCAATCAGCAAAAAATACCTCCTTGTATAAAAGAAATAGCCCTCTGCATCACCTGCAGTTAAAAAGGTGGGTGGTCTCAGTGGTAGAGGGGGTTATTGTGGCTGGAAGGCTTTCCACCTTAAGGCGGTTAATATACCATCTGTCATCGGAATAAAGCAACCGTCGCCTATAGAAACCACCCGCGCAGACCTTGAAAGTGAGGGAGAAAACACAGAGGGACAAAGGGACCGAACAAAGATCAGCTGGGATTTTTACAGAACTCTAACAAAGTCCAAGTGCTTTTCTTAATTCCTGGTGCAACTCTCTCTACAATGCCTTTCAGTTTGATTTATCCTCCCCACAAAAGCCAGCTCCTCAACTCAGCCACTCAACTGCTGCCAGATGGCCTTTTTGCTGACAAGGATGGACGGGGCACGTAGCAAGAACTGCAGCTACACCCCAGCCGCGCTCAGGTGAGGGAGCCAGGTCTTGCAGCAGCAGCGGGGTCCCCAGCAGCGCCCCGCAACGAACGGCCAAGGGCGACTGCCGACTGGAGACCTTCCACACAGAGCGCTGACAAGCACAGGAGTCTGAACAGCAAGAAGCAAGAGCAAATGGCTTTACTGAAGTGCTTTCAGCCTTATTTCTACGACCAAGTTTTTAGCTCTATACTCATCTTTTCCATCTCCGAACTTCCTAGTTCTGCGACTCAGCGTTTGAAGCCTCTATTTGTAACCAGAACGGGAAGTCAATAAGCTACCCAGTGAGAGCAAGGCCACCACCCAAAAATCATTAAAGCAATTTTCTCCTCCTCTCAGGACACACAGACGTGCCCATGTTCACATGTGCACTAACGTGCTCACAGCTCCAGTGCTCAGCAATAGCTTGGGCCATCTCAATGCAATTGTAGGCAAGATGCAAAATCCAGATGCGGACACCCGTCCGTGTAGACTGAGCAGATAAAGCTGTTTTCTGGCAACAAAGAGAAATGAGAAACAAAGCAAAAGCGGTAGCAATCACACACTATTGTTCCCTTTCAGATTTAGTGATATTTCTCAGTTTGGTTAAAAAAATGCAAACAGGAATTCCCAAACCGTGGTCATATGCACCAGCGATGATTCCCCACGCACTCCAATGACTGGTACTTCTGCCCATGGGAGTACCCCGAACAAACTCCAGCCCAGCACCCACCCTGACACAAATGGCTGTAGCACACGGATTGCTTCTCCCCCTCTAAAAAAAACCTTGTTTCTCATGTTTCTCACATATGGAATGTGAAATACTTGGACTTAGTCATTGAGCTGTTTATTTAAACCTAATTCCTTTTCTTCTTCAGTGAAAAAAACCTCATTTAGATCATTCTTATTGTCAACATAGTTATTATAACCATTGTTTTAGGGACTGTTAGACCAGCTGGCATTTTCTGTAACAACATTAATCATAATGAAACCATCAGCCATTTCACGGGAGTATAATGAAATCTGATAACAAATGGTAACCTTGAAAAGCTATCTAAAAAAGTCTCAAAAGATTTAAATAGTGCTCCAAGTTGCAATGCACCCGGCTCCTATCTCCATGTAGTAAATTACATTGTTCCAGTCTATCAGAAACGGCCCAGTCCATTTCACATTCTTCACTTTATTAGACATTAAACTGGAAATTAAACATAAGGAAATGTAAGCCCAGAGCTCGAGCATCCCTTTAGTAACCCTGTGCTCTCCCTCACTCCCTCCCTGTCTTACACTCTCCTTCTCTCCCCTCTCATCGCACTCCTCCTCACTTTCTCTCCTCCCCTCTTCTCATTTCTCTCTTTTCCTTTCTTCTACACCGTCCCCCCAATCAAATTTGCGTTTCAAGTTATATAGAAGTTCCAAGTTAACACACGTGCAAAAGTACCTTTAAACTCTATTTTCAAATAGGACTTTGAGAAGTATTTGCCTTTCTATTTGGTTAATGAAGACTTAGTCGGTGATTTAGGTCTTCCAAATTGCTGTCAAACAGGATTTTATTTCGCTCACCATTGCCAGAGGAAACCAGCTTCCACAGGGGATATAAATACCCTCCACAAGTCTACAAAAAGCAATGTTCTGCTTCTGTTAGCGCACGCTGTAGTATTGAAACAGCTCCCCAAACTTCCAAAAGTTGAGTGGTGTGTCAGCAAGCTGAACTAATGATTTTAAAGCTCTACAGCTCCAATCCCACCAGTTTTTATTAGGCTGAAGTCAGAATTGCCGTAATTAGGCTCCCCTCTGAGAAGAGGCAACTGAAGTCTTATGACTCATTTTCTCTCCCCAACATCAAACAATTTGGCTTCTGGTCCTCACCCCCAACCACCCAGACTACACGTGTGCTGGTTTGCTCAAGGCTGTCCGAGTGAGCCAGCCCATTTCTTCCAGAACAGAACCCAGTGATTGCAGCAGGGCTGCTCACCCCAGGGACCTCTCCCCACCGGCAGACACACAAGCTCTCAGCAGATCCAGCTCCACGCCTGAAACACCAGCGAGTCCTTCAACACGGCTCCAGTAGCTCCTCCACCTCTGAGCAACCCCGGATCTCTCACGCCACATAAATTCCACAGCATCCAGCACACAACCTTGCCTCGCTACACCAGCACAACTCTGAGCAGCTCTGAGACCGTTCCCACCGTCTACATGCTCAGATTCAAAAACAAAAAACAAGGAGCAAACCTTGGTGGGCACAGGGACACCGCACAAGGCCAGGGAACAATGAGACCAGGTACTCCTCGTAACCCTGCAGATGCTTTAGTAGTTGTAATACCACCGTGGCTGGATTCTCCAGCATCAGAACCAAGTGGGAGGTCTGAGGGTGATTTAGGAGGTGAGGGAAGTGTGGCAGGCAATTAAAACTCATCCAAAATTCTGATTCCCAAGTTAAAATCTTGACATTTCGACAGTTTATGAAGGTTTTGTTTTAAAAAAAACAGGGTGCTATCCAATACACTGGTGTTCTCATTTCATATTTAAATTCAAGCCATCTGCATGCAAAGCAGCCCCCAAATCAGTGCCTTCTACGTTTCTCTTGAACAGCCCTTCCTTCCATTCAAAGACACAGCTACTCCACGCTCATCCTGTAGCGACCAGTCTCATGCTGCATGAAAAACATGTTGTTCCTTGCTTATCATATATCACAAAAAGCAAGTATTTGTGTGGAATAACAGTCATACACAGGGAGAAAGTAAGGAACAACTACTGCAATTCCTTTAGCTCTTTATCTTTTGTTTGTTTGATTTTTGGGTTGTTTTGGTTTAGTTTTTTTATACACAGACAAGTCCTTAAAAAAGGAAAGGCTTGGAATTGCTAATAACTGAACTGCCATAGAGACACATTTTATCCCATCTTTAAGTAGCTTGAAGGGACAGGGAGACTTCTTTTGCCCTCCCCCCAAGCACGAATAAACAAAGACAACACCTACCTCTAACAATCTGCTTGGCACAGGCATTATAAACTTGTTCCTGGGTTGTATTAGGAGGTAACACTCTATCAAAGACGTACGGCTTCCCTTGCTGCAAACAAAAGAGAAACTCTGTAAGATAAAGAACATTTAAACCAGTTTATAGACCCAATGTAACAGGCAACCTGAAACGCATCATTTACTACAAAAAGGAAGCCATTCAGTGCAATGGAGATGACAATATTTTGTTGGCTAAACAGATGTGACAACTCGGGTGCTCCAAACCCATCTTTTCTATAGCTGGCAAGTAAATGTGGCATATGTTTTCTGCGTGTTCACATCTGGGTCAGCAGCTACAGTTGCAGGAAACAATAAGCTGAAATACCAGCAATTGAAAGTTGTTCATTTTTTCCCTCTCCTGGGACTTCAGGGGGAATAACCCTAGAAATATTTGCAGAAGGTTTGCTGTTCGTGACAGCAAACTAGTGAAAGCTGTGGTGGGAGAAAGCCATCGGAGCAGGGAGAACCAGGAGGTTGCAAGGTCCTGACAGCTGCCCTCTGCCAAGGTGGCCCATCACAGCCCAAGCACGTGTTCCTTCAGCAAAAATACCCTGGATTTGAATGCTAAACACGCAAATGCACGGAACAGACCCAAAAGAGGCAGCCCAGACTGTTTTGTTGCCCTAAGTTTATCTTTTATCCAGAAATTGGCATGATTTTTATCCTTAACACTAACAAATAACAAGATGCTGTGTGGGAAGAGCTCCAAAATGACATTTTGAATGGGATCAGGGCCATTTCCATGTTATGGACCACCACCACAGATGCCAAGTTGCCCTAATTCCCAGATGACACCACAACTGACACTTATTCATCTGTTTATACGGTGTAGAACCGCCCTCAAATACACTGCCCGAAAATTTTGATTCCTCTTTGTAACGAGTAGAATGGCTACAAGAGAAACACACATTAGCAATCCTAAAAATAGGTTTGCATGACACTTAAAAGGCAAATCGATTTTTAAGACAGCAGTTCAGTTTCTTACAACTCAAAAAAAAACCCCAAGCAACACATTTGCATTTAACATACGATTCCTTTATTTAAAGTTACACTAAGCGGACGTGTAACATCTTTCTTATCTTCCATCAAAGCCTGTAATATTTCCCTTCGAAGATGTGACACCTGCTCTGAGAACAGCGTTAACAAGGGCTTCAAAGCTAACTGCGAGGTGGCTGGATACCCAATGTAGGAGTCTTGTTCTGTCGAGTCGACGTGCCATTTCTGCCATTCGTAGCCAGCTGTTCAAATGCTGTGCTCAATTAGCCATTTTTGTCACACTTTGATTTTACTTCAAGCAGATCATAAGCTTACACTTGCCTGCTCCTTAAATTCGGGTATTTAACAGCCACAGAGGAAAAGAAGACAGAGAGGTGTTTGCTTGCAATCTATGTTCTTCATGTTTCATCCCATATTTTCTGATCTCAAGAAGGCAATTTTTAAATTGTTTAGTAAATAATCCATGGTCTTCTGCTCTCATGGGGTGAACACTGCACCATCCAAGCACCCCACTTGGTACCACCCAAGCCCAAAGCAGCGACTCAGACTGACATCACCAATGCAGCCCCAGACCCCAGTTCTCATCTGTGGCAGCCCTGGGAGAGCGGTGGCAGTGCTGGGAGCACCCAGCTGGCACCTACCCCAAACTCCATCTTTCCACAGCTTTGCACAGACAGCGCATGTTGCATGGCTCTCAGCTAGACAAAGCTCTTCTTTCCCAGGATGACGAGGGCTGCCCAGTCCTGCTATAACACTTCTCAAATGGACTTTTTACCTACTTCCCCCGTTTTGCTTATTCCAAGCACTAGACAATAAGCCCTAATGTAAGAGGCCAAAAAAGCACACGGACACACAGTCTCAGCCATCCACTTATCCCATTTATCTCCTTCATGCCTGAGTTGAGGCTTATTAGCTAAGCAATGTGACAGAGCAGCAGAGAGCGACGCCAGTACATCATCCTACCATGGCAAACACAGCACTCCAGGCAAACATTGCTCTGGTGCAATCAATCCAGCTCTTCTACGGAGCTCTCCCCAACTACAATGTCAGAGAGCCCCCCAAAAACAATCCCATCACAACTGTGCTGCACGCAGCTGACAGAAGCACTGGCTGCAGCCGTTTTTTTATCTGCCAAACTGAAAAGCTACAAATGTAAAGCAGCAATTCATAAATGTGTTACACAGGTCAAATTTCTTCCTTGGCATTTTTGTCCTGGGAAGCTGAGAGACTGAAACACCCATCACTGACATCTGAAGAACACAAATGAAAGCAAAGGATCACACAGTGTCTGTCACCAAGGGCACAAAAGGAGAGCGCTCCATTGTCCAAGCAGCACTTAACGCGTTCCGGGGAGGATTTTTTGTGCTTCATCTCCGCACTGATCTTAGACAAAGACAACCCAAGGCTCCTGCTCCTTTCTGCAGATGATGAGCAGGCACAGATCCTCCGTCTATCGTGTTTGAGGACACCTTCTTTGCTCTGCCACTGCTTCTCCTCTGCCCTAAACCCTCAGTCTTGCTCAGCCCTCTTCTCCCCACCTACACTGCCAGCTGCACTCCCTGCTCCTCATCCTCCCCATCCTCCTCCCTCTTTCTTTGTTCACAAGTTCCTGTTTGGGTCTCTGATGTTGAAGAAGTGTTTGGCACCCCCACCCTCACCCCACTCACCTTGTTGAGCTTCCTGACCCTTCCATCCCACCAGCTCTCCTTGAAGCACTCCTCATCGCCATCTCCCCCAGCCCCAGGCTCCCGGGGGCAGCTCTGACCTTTACCGCCTCTCCCACTACATCATCCCTCGCCCCTTCCACATCCCAGCCAGGCAGCCCACTCTGCGTGTGCCCTGCGGGACGTCACCCTCAGCTGCCAGGGGCTGGAGGTGACCACGACACTTCAGACAGGGAGAAGCACCCAGCCTGAAGGAAAGCTGTGGCAATTCAGCTCCCAAGATACTGTTAAGAGAGAAGATTTTCCTCTGCAGAACACTGCAGTTTTGGGGTTTTTTTGGTGTTATCAGCTCTTAATTTTTGACAGACTTTCATCAAAGGAAACAAAAGCCATAGGCACCCTACAAAGGCAACACGCTGGCAGATCCAAAGGTTTTCCTCCAAAACAGAGAGGGAGGGTGAGCAAGCACGAACTTCACCTTATTTTTAGCACATTCCCAAGCAGTACTTTTTCCCCTATTGCTATCTTCAGAAATAGCATGCCTGCTTTTCTTTTTTTCCCCCCCAAATGTAACTCAGCTTGAATTAAATACCAAAATCAGGAAGATTTCAGCTTTATTAGCACTTACTCAAGAAAGTAATAAGCAGCTAGAAATAGTGTGTTATTTTCTGCGTCGATGCTAACAGTTTTATCTGTGCACCTCCTCCATGCATTATTTTTCAAACTTTCTCATTATACGCAGTGTGTTACCTCTCATACATAAATCACATCTTCCTTCCTATGCGATTACTTCCTACAGTCCCCCTGACAATCTGTTCCATTAACTTCTGCCACTGCTGCATAATGCTAGGATAAGTGCTCCGATCCACCCACACGATTCCTGTTGAAGTTGCATTGACAGCAAGATAGATCCTGTTCTGGCCCTTCGATAGCACGAGGAGAGCTATGCATACGTATTGCCAATTATTATTTCACCAGCTTAGTGTTTAGCGTTCCCTATGGAGTTTACAGGGTTGGCATTTAAAAAACAACTGAGGATTTCACAAGCACAAAAAAGGATTTTAACCATAAATGCTACCAAAACCATTATTTTACAAGCAACATCACAGAGCAGTGCTATCACTAGAAGCTAATGCAGGCTCAAAGATAACCAAATATATTTACTGTTAAAAAACCAAAACCACCCACAACACAAAACCCTCAACTCTCCCAAATTCCACACAGACGGGAAATGAGAAGGGCTCAGAGCTGCATGCTCAGAATTAGGAGCCTTAACGAAATTTCATGATTCATTCCTTGTGATCTTCAGACAGACGTTCAGGGTCGACTGCACCAGTGCATCTGCAGGTTATGAGGCGAGGCAAGTCGACACCTGCCTTTCAGGCACGTGAGCTGGGAGGCAGAACACACAGCCCCATCCCCAAAGTGCCTTATAAAAAGCCACAGGCGAGGTGAGACGGCTTAGAACCGAATTTCCATCAGCCAGCATGTAGCTCAGATACAGAAGGAAGAGGAGAGCACATAAAATGCTGGGTTTCTCTGCTTTTTGGGGGCTCTAAGGAGACATTTGAGCCTGATGAGGAACGATAGACGGAAAGCATCCCCTAGAATTAGAGATACCATCCATATTTCCCCCTGGACAGACGCAGGTTTGTTCTGCTGGAGCAGAGGAAGCTGTGAGCAAGTTATAGGATGACTGGTGGTTGTGAACATGCCTAGTGCGGTTCTGACCCCAGACTTACAAGCTCTGCTGATGCAGAGCTGAAGCTCGTTCATACTTGCCTGCAAAACACCATGCCAGCACATCCTCGAGGGGACATCATTTTGAATGACACACAAGAAGAGGTCATGCGTTCATTTTTAAAAGACAGAAAAACATCCATCTGTTCCTCCAAGGCTCATCTCTGCAGGTCCTGAGGAGCGCAGAACCACAGAACTGACAGGCCTCCTGCCAAGGCTGCTCCTGGAGAGGATCTGCGCCATGGTCGAGGTGTGAAAGGCAGCAAGACGGCGCTCAGGACAACCTCTGAGACTGTTTAGGGGTACAGCACATACTATGGGACACAGGGAAAGAACATTTCAGGATTGCACAAGAGTTAGGGAGTGATTAGGGGAAGAAACAAAGGCAAAGAAAGAGAGGGATGCAGGTGATTTGGGGAAGAATAAACATAGCATGAAGGGATAAAAGCACCAGTCAGTAAGCAGGCTGCTGGTAGTGACCATGTCCAGCCATGCCCCACACCTGACCAGCACAGTCCTAGCTGCTTACTAAGTTCCTTTCTAACTCACTCTTTAGGTGAGGGAGTTCATCCTGTGTGCACGTGCCGTGGTTTTATCCCAGCTGGCAACTAAGCACCGCGCAGCCACTCACTCCCTCCGGAGGTGGGATGGGGGAGAGAATCGTGGTTGAAATAAAAACAGTTTCATAGGACAGCAAAGGGAGAGGACATGACGATGATAGTTTTGTATGCTCTTTCATCAATAACATTAAGCGATGCACAACGCAACAATTGCTCACAAGCCAGCGATAGCCCGTCGCCGAGCGGTGATTCACCACGGCCAGCTCCTCTCAGCTTACACACTGAGCATGACACCTTACGGCATGAAATGTCCCTTTGGTCAGCTTGGGTCAGCTGTCCTGGCTGTGTCCCTTCCCAGCTTGTTGCAGAGAAGCAGCCAGGAGAACTGGGACAGTATGAGAAACTGAAAAAGCCCATGGGTTCATACAAGCATTACCTGGCAACAACCAGAATATCAGTGTTAGCAAATCCAGCTACTATGAAGACAATTAACTCTATCCCAGCCAAACCCAGTACAGCATGCATGTGTATGGTGGTTCTAAGTGCCAGGAGGTGAAGTGGAACAACAGGTCACAAGGTGCATGTGTCCGAGCTGCCAGCTAGATCCCTCTGTGAGGAGGTCTGGAAAGGGGCTCAGCCT
Organism: Eurypyga helias; assembly: GCF_000690775.1. Classification (NCBI taxonomy): domain Eukaryota; kingdom Metazoa; phylum Chordata; class Aves; order Eurypygiformes; family Eurypygidae; genus Eurypyga; species Eurypyga helias. The sequence continues at coordinate 17,762 of NW_010245906.1, forward strand.
CAATGCTGCCAGACTCAGCTCTTCCTAACAGCCGACAGTTAGGGCACTCCGATGCAGTGGGCAGAGAGTGTACACAGGGTCCCTCTCATTCATCTTTGTCCTCTGGCGCCTCAGAAGGCAGTAACATGCTTTTCTCCACAGCCTGGTCAAATAGAGGCGTCCCCTTTACCCCTGTAAACGGGGTGCCTTGGTCTGCAATCATCAGACGATATCTCAGGAAAACTTTTGGTCCCTGCAGAAACAAACCAGTGCCAAATCACGTGGTTCGCTTTATCAGATGAATCGTTTGGCAAACGGTGACTGCTGAAACACTGTCATTATTCTGGCTCTCTATTCAAGTCAAAGAGTGTTATTGATGCAGCTGGACTGATTTACGAGTGGGTTTAACATACCATACAAGATGCCACTGCCAGTACATACAATGGATGATCATACAGGTAACCGAATCACGTGATATGTAGGAGCTTAATTAATGGGAAATTATTTCCCAGCCAGTTTTCACTACCATAAGCGCTCTTGCAGGAGAGGTTTTATAAAGAAAAGATATATAATTGCAGGCCTGGAAGACAGAATTTTTCAGAGAGTGGAAAGCAAACTATTACCAGCGGCAATTCAATTTTTCAGTCGTCGCCCATCCCTCGCGCTGTGCCGACTTTCTCTCTTCGAAGGTGGCATAAAATGCATCTCTTCCCTCTAGCCTATAGGAGTAGGAATTAAAGTCTTTACTCCCTTTGAAAACGTAGAGGCCACATTTACCAAACGCTGCCTCAAACTTGCTCTGTTTGCACGGGGGATAAACTTCTGGCCCTGCAAATTTCTCCTGGAATAAATAAATATAAGATAGGAGGACTTATTTTTCCCACAAGTTACAGATTCTGCAACTACAAGGTGCCAATAAAGCACAAAAAAGTGAACAGGATTTATCCCATTCTCCCGAAGCCATCTATCTCCAGTGAGGATTGAAAATATGAGGATTAAAGACAGAAGGAGAAAATAAATGTGTTAACAAAACAGCTAAATTGAGTTCTGATGTTTTCCCTTTACTCAGTTGCATAGACTAAGGAAATGCTACTGCCATGCAATCCATTTTCTGTTAGCTTGCCCTTTAAAAACATGGCGGCATTAGCCATTCACCTGGTGGATGAGAAATCGGAACACTTGAGATAACAAAAAACTAAGGAAATTTATTCAAAATAACCTGAACACACCCTATAGTCAAAGCAAGTTCTCCAAAAGAAGTTCTTAAATCTTGGTAATACCCCTAAAATTCAGTTGGAAAATAAATTAAAACAAACAGTCATGTATGAACAGGCACTGCAGAGCAATTTGAGTCTAACACAACATTACTTTTGCATGGCGGGCTTAATTATTGATCTGCCTTATGAATATTTCTGTGGAGCTGACGGAATTTGGCTTGTGGCCAGCAATCCACTTTTAGCTTCCACTCTCTCTCAGCAGAAAGAACCTTTAACTCCTTGCTACAAACCCTGTTTTCAGAAAGCACTACTGTATTTTGGTATAGATCCCCCATTTAGGAAACCAAGCCTTAGCATTAACTTTAAAGCTTTTCTTCCCCCTAGATGCATGACCTGGAAAATATACTCTTTAAGAAATCTTTGCATTTTAAATATCATGATCTCCCAATACAAAGCCAACTTCCAAATAAAACTCTATTTATACTTCTGACACAGCAATACTCAGGGTGGCAGCTCTCCATCATTATTTACTTGCAATGGTACAAACGAATCGCCGCTGTCCCGAGGATGAGATGGACCTGGTGTACCCGGCCACCACAGACCCAGTAAAAGCTCTAACCCCAGCGGCACTGCTCAGCCTGTCAGATGGGATGTTGCCAACCTAACACCAGTCACACCAATAAAACGCAGTGCAAACTGTCCCCCAGCCGCCAGCCCGACTATCAGGTCACAAACTGCAGGCTGACAGACTCCTTGGATCTGGAGAAGCACCGAGGTTCAGGAGCTCCAGCAGCAGCACCGCGTGGGGATGCTGCGTTCCTGGCAGCGCTTTGCCCGCGCATCCTTGGGTGCTCCTTCCACGGTGCAGCCTAATGCCATCAGGATTAGCACCATCCGCCCAGCCCACCAGCACCCTGCATGCCACGCGGCAGCTTGCACATTTGGGCCTGGATTACTTAACTGCTTATGCAACGGTACAAAACTGGGTATTTGGAGAGCGGCGTTATCCTCCTGCAGTTAAATGTAATCTCTGGAAAGAGGAAGCTCTGTTAATGACCATGGGGACAAGGATTTCATTTGGTGATCTGCAGAGCACTAGCTTAGGATGTGCATCGTTCCCCCTTCCCCCCCACATTAAGAAATTAATAAGAAATTAAAATAACCTTTTCACACTTGTGTTTCTTTCACAGAATTGTTACTTCCATCTTTTCTCACGAAACTAAGTTTTAGGGAGCTATGTGATTGGAAATTCAGCAGACGTCTCTGCTTTATCATAGGTATGAAACCATCAGAGCGAGGAATTAGACATAGGCTACTCAACAGTCCCAGGGGAAACAGGAGAACATCGTCCCCAGCACCATCCCTCTGGCTTCCAGGCAGCTTGCACCACTGTATTATGTGTAACAGATAATTACTGGTTTAATTTAATGTGCTCTGAATAATTTAATAGAACTTTCAGGCCTATTCAAACCTACCTTCATATCTACTCATTTTACTTCAGTACAGCCCAGACAAGCCTCACTAAATTAATTTTAAAATGCTATCACTCATATTTCAGACAAAAATCCTCAGGACATTAGAGGTTCTTAAGTAAACAGAAGTCTTGCAAGGATATTTACTGCAAAATATTCCAAGCCACAATCAGCACACACGGCCCTTGTCTAACCTGCTTTTGCCAGCTTCCACCTCCAACAGACAACTTCCAAACCCTTCCAGAAAAAAACAACCCACACAACGAGTTCTGAAGGTAAGTCAGACTCAAAGTTATCCCAAATTTATCCAGTTTTACCAGGCTCCAGCATTTCAGCTAACCTACCCTATTCCCTTACATCAACAGACTAGGACAATTTTTTTTTTAAAGTATACATATATATAAAACTAGGCAAACTAACAGTTTAGAAAGAAAAGACAGAAAAATACTCTGTAGATGAGGAACGTACCATAATTACAGAAGCCTGAGACTTCTCTAACTAAGGTCTTGTGATTTTAGCAGCAGTTGAGAATGAAAAGAAAACAATGTGTTGTCTGTTTTGTAAAAATGCAATACTTCAAAATCGGTCTTAAACTCCTGGGTTTTTGTTATTTAAAGAACATTCTGATTTTAATAAAAATTAAAATTTCATAGTCAGAAAATAAGGTAGAAAAACCTATCCTCAGGCAGATCCCTACAGCAGCAATGGAAAAGGAGTCAGTCAAGGCCACCTCACGGGCGGAGGGCCGTGGGAATAAGTTCTGTGTGGAGCAGCATCTCTGCTTATCGTCAGCGTTGGTAATACTCCAACAAAAAGCCAAAAAGCTAGGCAGATATTTCAAAACATGAAACCACGCAGTTTTGGTGAAGTAAAAGCCCCAAGCAAGATGCTGACCTTCAGCTCTGCCTACAGAAGAGAAGCGCAACATAGACCAGCCCCGGTTCAAGACGTAACTACATCTTAATTCTGCCGTGGCAGTGTTGTGTTAAGCTCTACTTTGTTAAACATATCACTTACAGATTTATGGGGCAACTGGGTGGCTCAGGAGATTAGTAATGGGATACTGAGCACTGACAGTTGTAGATTCAAATCCACCTCGGGTCAGGAGAGGTCAAATGAAATGAGAGGGCATCACTGGTCCATGGAGCAGCTTTCTTTTCAGCGTGCTTCGCAGAACCAAGGATTGAAGGGGATCAGAGAACAAACTACAGCAGTGGCCATGGAGCATCCTGTCAGGCTGGATAGATGTTGGCAAAAAGAAACAAGTGAGATGCTTGCACCCCACTGCCTGCATTGTATGGCATTTGTTCTGCAGAGAAAGCATTTCACAAGCATAAGCCGTCACGTTTGCAGCTGGGCTATATACTCATTCAGTCTCCCGGGGATTAATCCAGAGCCACTCATTTATTGTGCGACTGAATTCCGAGGGAGGAGCTCCTGGAGGGTCTCGAAACTGTCCTGGCAATCAGAACAACGGTGAGCCCAGACCCCAAACAGCCAGCACATGCAGCAAGTGCAGGCACATCCCTGCTCCCTACACTCACTCCTTTTGTGCTGACCTGTGAGGAGCCAAACTGTCTCCTGCAGGGCAGCACACCACGGGGAGAACACGGCTCCCCGCTGGGGACATGCTCCACCAACCAGGGTTGAACTGTTCTCATCCCATGATCACTGACAGCAAGCTGGAGGACCAACAGCAACACCGCTACGTGTAGTTTATAGTCCTATGCCCTCAAGAACTGGAACATCTCAAGCACTCAGAAGCCCAGACTAGTAGTATCCAAGACAGGCGAAAGAAGAAGATACCAGCATCCATAGTCTAATAGAGTAAATGTACTCCCAGAATCTGGAAATAACTCTCACGCCTTGGAGGATTCATGGAGAGCAGTAACAACAAATGTACTCCCAGAATCTGGAAATAACTCTCACGCCTTGGAGGATTCATGGAGACCAGTAACAACAACCAAGACTTGCTTCCTCATGTACAGACTGCGATACTAACTGCCAGTGGAGCTGGGAGCTTGCATGTTTACTGACTGATGTTTAGCAGGATTTTAAAAGCCTACAGGATAACAGAAACACCGCTGGTCTGCCCCAGCCTCCTTTCATGCAGTGTAATTAAAACCACATGCACTGAAAACATGTCAGAGAATTGCGGAAGGGGAATGGCAGAACCACTACTTTGTACTTCCCTCTACTTTTTCCATTGGAAAGTGATACTCAAAAGAAGAACTGAAAGTGCAGCAAACAGTGCAGTACCAGATCTGGTTTTATCTATAGAGATATTTGATGCACAGCTGCCTTCTATTCTGCAGCTAGACTCTTGTATATTGGAAAGATTCAGCTCTGCACCTGTGTTTATAGTAACAGCTCCAATTTGAGGATGGAAGAGCCTGCACAGGAGCTCAGATGCTGAGGCAGGCAGAGCAATTACCCTGTCACTGAGTAATGCAGACAAGTTGCTCCTGGCAACAAACCTCTTCCAACATGGACGGAGAACGGCATTCCCAAAACGGAGAGTCCATGGACGAGTCAGGCCATTTGATGGGCATCTGCGCATCCGCCATCTCTCTCCATTCTGGTACCGCGGGCTCTTCACACGTGAAGTGCACGTCTACAAGCTTATTTAATGAGAACACAGAGCAAGTTTAGGTCTTCCAGGAAGGAACGCGCAGGAACCGCAGCGTTTCATAGAGCCCTTGATACCCACTACAAAACTGCTGACCTCCTTTCCTCCCAAAGTCACCCATCACTAGCCAAGCACAAGCTGTAGCCTGCAAGAGCACCAGTTCCTCCCATCCATATCCTCTGTGTGAAGAGGGACCTCCTCACTCCCATCCCTAACCTTACAGACAACGAGCTTCTGCTTCTTGCCTTGGTGCACTGCTTTCCTTTTATATATATATATCACCTCACTGTCCAGAGAAAAAAACCCAACAAACCCAAAAGCAGAACTCTCAGTTTTATTTGGTATGTCCAAACCTCACGATTTCAGCACCAATCATCCAGTCCTCTTCAAGCTAAAGCATTTGGGGCCAAGAAATTATGAAAAAAAGAAATCTATTTTTTTATAATATTAAAAAAGAAAACAAGGATTCTGTCTCTGATGTGGTGGGGGCTAGAAAATCTTAAATAGGAAATGGGTAAACAGAGTTATTTGTAAACCCATACATTTGAGGGAGCAGTGTCATGATACTGCAGAGCTTGGTTCGGTAATACTCAGCAGCCCTATTCCCGTACAGGCATTCTCATTTACTCCTCTAGTTCATAAAAATCCCATTAGGTAATTAGGCAAGCAGAGACAAAAAAATCCCCATCCTTACAAAACCATTGCAACCCCTTACAAACTAGAATTACTGCCTCCTCCATTTTTGTAGCAGTTAGCAGGAAGAAAACAGAGTATTTAAGAATCTGGTTTTTTGCATTTCTGATAAATTAATCCGTCACTGGTAAATAAAGGCGATGATCAAGAAATTCAGAGTTGTTTAAATCTCATTCAGAATTCAAGTGGAACTGGCCCCAGACAGCTCTGAAATTTGGTAGTGAGAATGCCTATGCCAACTTGTCCCACACTGAAAAATCCGTGGTGACTAGTTGTGCTTTCCTGGACAGCTAGCAAAGGGGTTCTGATTGTGTTGCTACACAGAATACAGCTCAAACACAAAAATACAAATAAAGGTGGTGTTATTGAGCTGGTTAAAACAGACACACACAGGCACACACAACAGAACATCTGTGAACTTTGTAAGAACAAAGGGCTGCAGAATTTCGTTTTGAAATGCACTGCTTGGACCTTCTTGGGCAAGTTTTGTAAGTGCAGAAATAGATCTTCTGGCTCATAGCCCCTTCTTGTGCCTTCCCTGCAGTCAGAAATGCATTACAGCTTACACACACAGCACAACTCTTCTTACAGCACAGCAATGAGATCAGCAGAGCAGCCCTGCCTTCTGCTAAACTATCCAGAAACAGGCAATGCTGGCTGGAATTACCTGACAATATTCTATTACCAGGTTTAGTAACGCTGATCTATTCCTTCTGCATTGCCCATATCTTCCAAGCAGGGTACAGTTTGGCCTGCCAGACTCCCTTCCCTTCTTTCAGAAGGCACAGAAAGTGATAACGTTGCACACGTGAGTGAAAAGCCCTTGTGCTGTTTTTTGACTCGCTGTGGCAAGAAATGACCACAACCTGTAAGATGAGAGTCAGATAAACACAGTACCTGCCTCCTACGTGAGTCATGATTCATATTCCTATTTCTCTCTAGCAAAACCAACCAAAACCCGCAAGACACAGGACTGTCATCTAGCAGAAAACAAGGAGGGTCTCAATGGTCACTATGATCTTTTATTTCCATCAGCATAAGCAGTTGCTCTTCCCATTAAGTCACAAACCATTCTGCTGACAGACTTAAACCTCCGGCCACCCTCAGTATTTGGCACTATTTAAAAAAACACAAACAAATTGGGGGGGGGGGGGGGGGGGGGTGGAAACGAAAACACCTTAGTCCCAAAGCTGCAGAGGTCTGACTTCCCCATCCTGGATGTTCATCCTACCTACTGTGCCTAGATCTCAAAGTCTCTGCCACTCCAAATAGCAGGTTTTAACACTAACAAAAAGCAAGCAGTTCTCCTTACACAAACCAACTCAGCCCTGGAGATAAGTGGTAAATGAATAGTCTCCTCTCCACCTGGCCTTTGCCCTCTCCAGCAGGACAGGTAACTGTTCCCAGCACACCAAGTGTGCAGTGACAGCAAAAGGAGCTGCCAGCTTCCCCTGCACAGCAGCTTACCTGGAGAGGCCAAGCACTGCCTGCTGCACGCATCCAAGGCAACAAGGCCCTTTATTAGCGATGCTCCACTCAGATGACTGTGCAACACCTCCCCAGCACAGGATCAGAGCCGTCCCAGCAGGACAGTGCTACTGTCATGGCCCCTACCCAGCTCTCAGCAGAAGCTCCTGCTGCTGCCCACGAGCCGGAGCGGCAGCGGGGCCGCAGCGTTGGTGCCCACACAACCGCGGTCACAGTTCTGCCGTTCTGCAGAAATACCTTATACAGCTTCTGATGCCTCTTTAGAAAGGCAGGACAGATACACAGCAACGGCCTCCAAATCCTACAGACAGAAGGTACCCCTCTTCAGGACAGAATAATTGCCCTGAATTCCCACATCCACTAGCAAGACTACAGCTGTTCCAGCTTCCAGGTTTTTTGTGGTTTAAAGAACTTCCAACAGCTTTCTCAAAATGCAACTGGTCTGTACCGGCAGCTACCATGGTACCAAAAATCAGAAAACCCTGAAATTTAAACCACCAAACCTAATAACAGAAAGAGAAAAGGAAGGATTATTGCCATTGTACAAACAGGGGACCAAGGAGCTGCAAGTCAAATCCGGGTTCGTTCAGTTCCAGTACAAAGTCTGAATCCAAAACAGGCCAAACACAAGCTCTGCTAAGATGAACGGATTAAGAGTTGCCTCAAGCCAGAAAAGCAGTGCACTCAGCTCTGTAAAAATCATACATTCCTATAGCACAGCCTGTGCTGCAACAGCATGTGTATCAGAAAAAATACAACAGGGAGACAGTTCACTTAATTTTAAAAAAAAACAGAAGTCCCATATGAAGTGATGTACCAATTCTGACAATTTAAAAGTGAATTTTAAAAAAATGTTAAAAGAGGGTAATAGTTCAGTCTGCTTCTAGAAGACAACCACAGCCATAAGCCTTTCCGCTAGCTCTGCACAGAGCCAGCCCTCCAAACGCACTGCAGGCAGCAGTGGGAGCTGGCTCCCCTCCGGCAGCTCCCGTCCCTCTGCCAGGAGGAATTGCAGCCTGGACGGCTGCTGGAGGCAGAGCTTCTCACTGCTCCCAATCAGCAGGTCCTGCACTTGGATATTCGTAGCCATCTCTTCACACATCGTGATCAGAGGATGGAGATAGCAGTGACTCATCATAGAATCACAGAATGGTTTGGGTTGGAAAGGACCTTAAAGATCATTTAATTCCAACCCCCTGCCATGGGCAGGGACACCTTCCACTAGACCAGGTTGCTCCAAGCCTCATCCAGCCTGGCCTTGAAGACTTCCAGGAATGGGGCATCCACAGCTTCTCTGGGCAACCTGTCCCAGTGCCTCACCACCCTCTCTGTGAAGAACTTCTTCCCGATATCTAATCTAAACCTCCCCACTTTCAATTTAAACCCATTACCCCTTGTCCTGTCACAGCTCAATGACCACACATGGTAGAGTTAAAATAAATTGTTTATGCTGGCAACGGTTTTGTTTGAAGTTTCTGGCTAAGGTTATTCTATATTACTCAGAAAATCTGGGCTGCACATAAAGCAAGCAATGGACAGAATAAATCCTCTATTACCGCTATAAGCAAACATTTTTCTCAAGTATAAAGAAACATTTCCGTCTGTATAGCAAGATTAACTTTGCTTGAAGATTTGTTTGCATCACTGAGCTACTTTGCTTTGAAGTGAAACTGTAAAAGATCCCATAAAGTAAAAAAAAATTATCAAGCCAATGTATTTATCAAATGACAGCAGTTTTCCACTGGCTATTTATGGTTGACCCAGAAAGCGGTAAGAAAATATAAAGCATACAAATAGGTTCTAAGAGGAGAAAACAACAACCAAAATGTAATATTAAAAAAGGGAGGAAAAAAATAAAATGTAAGATGAAAGGGGAGAGGAAAAAAATAAAAGGGGAGAGAAGCCGGGGATGGATAAGTCACGGGAGTAGCACTTGGAGACCAACAGGTGGGTCTTCAGCAGCGGCATTTCATGTGATGTATATGGTGACAAAAATCAGTGTTGGGCTGTTAAAGAGGAATTGCCTGCTGCAGCTGGAGAAGCCTGAGCCGTACGGGTGCAGCATGTGCCGTGTAACCGAACCAGCCACTGGGAGCATCGGCGGGGAAAAGTAAAACCCGCGAGCAGCGTGGCTTCCCAGGGTCACAGAAGTCACTGCATTTATAAGCAGCGTTGATCGAGCCATCAGCAAACCCCGTCAGGTACATGGCCAACAAGGCAAGGTGTGTACATATGCTGTGCCTGCTCCAGCTGAATTAGCCACGAGCACCTTCTGTGGGAACACGACCGCGTGTTACGAGCTAGCCCAACACGCATCCAGATACCTACACAGACGTGTGCTTCCCTGGCCAGGCTCAGTGCAGGACAGTACAGCTGCTCAGTTACTTGCATCAGAGAGCAACGTATTTTTAAAAAGCCAGGAGACTTTCCTTATTAGATTTTTCGAACAGGTCATCCCTAAGCGAACAATGTAAATTCTCAAAGCTCTGTGAGAAGTTGCAGCATTATCCACCTCTCACTGTTGGCCTAAATACATGGATTCAAGCAATTCAGGAGAACTGTACAGTCAAGAAAAGAGATTACAACCGCAGAAAAATCAGACTTCTGTTAACAGCTTTGCTAAAAATACTCACTAACCCAGTTACCCCAATTCAGATAACTGTCTCCTGCCCATCCTTTGCGAAGTGAAAGTAATTGAGCAGTCAGAATGGCACTTGTGCATCAGAGACTCGACTCCCCTGTAGATTCCCAGTGTGACATTAAAAGGCAACTTTCACCCCACCCCACCCCCAAACAAGAGGTCTTCTGTACCTCACAGGCTGCCACAGAGACAGTTAAATAGAAAAGATTGTGTCATAGTAACAATACCTAAGTAAATTCAGGAATATTTTGTTCAGCAAAAGTTATTGCCAGCCTTTGGGCCATCTGACACGTTAGAAAATGTGGGTTTCAGTATTGCATCCTCCTCACGCAACAGAAATGTTTAACAGCGTCAAAACAAACAGTTTTTCAAGAATCCTACTGCTGCCTGACCCAGAGGAGAGTCTTTCACACCAACCATCAGCACCTCCTATCCATCACTGTAACTAGGTTGCGGAGTAAGGTTTCTTTTAGCAGAGTGAAGCACTGAAAAAACGAATCACTTCTTGCAAAGACATCTAAGAGGACTACGATTAAATATTTAAGTCCTTATCTCTGAATACTCATTTCTCATGGGGAAAAAATCCAACATTCTTAGTTTCAATTAGACTCTATCTCATAATTTGAAAATATGCATTTTCTGAAGCTGTCATGGGACCAATTATCGATATTACAATGGGAATCTGATAGCAATCACATGCATTTCCAGGACATCCCATAGAAAGTCAAGATCCAAAGAGGCCATAAATATATAGAAACAGCTTGGCTCTTCCCAGTAGATAAAGAAAAAGAGGAATCCATTAGAAATACCACACCTGAAACTCCCCACCTTTTAAGATTCCCAAGGACCCCATTTTGGATATTTAGAGGTCAAGGGGTTTTTGCTGTTGTGTTGGGTTTTTTTAAAGTATGCAATATTTTCACACTCCAAAGTCCAATAAAATTGAGTAAAGGTATTTTCCCAGTTCACAAAGCTATTACACAGATAAGCATCGTTATCCAACGTGCAACTTGAAGCAGAGTGAGAAAAACCCAAACATTGGCAATACCACAGTCAAGTCAAAAGTGTCAAGCAATCACTGGGCAACTCTAAAATCACTTTTCTGCTTCTTTGCCTGCAGTGTCAGCTGAAGCACAGATTACCCCTATCACACACCCAGGCTGCTGTCTCAAACAACTGGGATCCAGCGTCCCTTTGTTTTCCTGCCCACCACCAAAGCAAAGCTGTGCTGCCTCACCCCGCAGCACCCTGGTTCTCAACAACACACTGAGAGCACACTCTGAACCAAGACGTGTTCCCACACAGATACAGGATTTTTAAGTCATCTGAGTAACTCGGAATATATCTTTCCAGAATGAGTCTTACCCTGGAGTGACCTCTGAGTTTTAAAAGGCTGCAGCTACACATAAGCAAAGAAAAGAGGGAAAGTAAAGGGTCTGGAAGTAGTTGGTAGGCAACTGTTTGGTCTTGTTTGGCTCCATTAAGAGACAACATGTAAAGCTCAAAGGTATCCAACAAAATCAGGCACAAAACAGCCTGTGCACAGGACGGCTGCCTATGTTAAGAAAAGAAGGAAAAAAAAACCCACCACAAATAAATGCCATTCTGTAGAAGAGATCTTTTGATTAAAACATTCCTGCCAAATTCCAAATGCGCATTTGTATTCAACTAAATTGGACAGAATTTAACAAGAAGAGCATCAGCAACCAACCCGTCCCAAGCCATGGAAGCAAACAGGTGGAAACTGGATTATGTGTGTTTCTTTTCCAAGCAGAGAACAGATCTCCCCATTCATTTGTTTCTTCTATGTCGCCGCCCCCTCTTCAACACCCATCCACAACTCCCCTTTTCCCTACGTGTACGGTATTACCAATGAACCACACAGCTCAGTTTATGCACGGGGAAGTCTTCAAACAAAAGAACAGACAAATACTGATGACTCAAGACAATTAACTTCCATTTATCATTGTCCTCAGTGGAAGGGAAAGCCTGCCTTTAAGAATGAAGTTGTAAAATCTTCAGGTGTTGCAACTCTGCAACTCGCCCTTATACCCTGGTACAGAGTTAGAAACCTATGTCAGTGCCTAGAGACGCATTAGGCATTTCAGAACCAGTATATTTGGAAGAAAACAATTCCTAAGGTGAGTCATTTTAATGACACCAAGG
>NW_010245907.1:0-2741 GCF_000690775.1 Eurypyga helias
GTGATTCTATGATTCTGTGATCTTAAATATGTTCGCACTTAGTATGTTTCTTTACACTAATGTAAACACTTAGTAATGTTGTTTACACCTTAGTATGCAAGTTTCTGCAATTCAGATCTTATCAACCCCTTCAGACCATCCTCATTCAAGTAAAGCAGTTCATAGATCTGCTGCAGAGCATATGCTGCTTTCAACAGCTCGGAGACTGGTCTGACCTGAGCTCCTACACCCTGCAAGGGCAATGGTGAAGGACTTTCAGGAGAATGATTTAACCACTGCATAACACAGAAAGCTGAATTCTGATTTGTTGGTGGGCCCATTCCTAATGAACAGACTTTTTTTTCCTGTTATTTTGTCACCAAAAATAGGGAATAAAACCTGCTTAACACTAATGCAGTATTAAGAAGCAGGCATTCTTTATTAACAGCTGGTTGTGTATGGGAGTGTTCTCACCAACAATGCTCCCCTAACTTGTGTAGCATGTTGATTTTATAGGATATAATAATGTACAGTAAACAGATTCTCATACATAGTCATATCAATTCCCATACCTTAATCCCAACCTTTTCTGGTCATAGGCATTTTGTCTTTAAATTGATTCAAAGGGCAGCTTTTATGACCACCATAGACCACAGATGCAAAAGAAAGACCCCTCAATGTCCTTGTCTCAAGAACTTTGGCTCACATTACAATTTTAACATGCTTCAAGGACCCTTCAAAATATATCCTTGAGAACATCATAGTCGACAGGGCAATAAATTGTCCTTACTGCAGATCTTAACAGTAGTACCTAGTCAGGGATCTCATTCTTCAGATAGAATTCTAGTTAATGATTATTACTGCCCTACGTGTCTTTGGCCTGGGACTTTACAAAGAACTTTAACCAGCTTTTAATAGTGCAAATTTAATTTTCTATATTTGATCATTTTATCTGAAATATCCTATTTGATATCAACTTCACAAGGAGAAAGCTTTCAGGTTGCCCTTCCGGGCCTTGTGTGTTGGTAACAACTGCACTGAGATAATCAACAAGCACAAAGGAAGAAATGCAAAAAACTCTCTTATGTACTGTAGTGTAAATCTTGCTTTTGTGTACTGAAAAGAGCAGCATCTGTACCAGCCAAATCTCCATGACAAAAAAAGAACACTGTCTCAAAAACATTCCAGTTAGAATAAAAAGAAGCCAGGAAAAGCAGCCTTTGAAGGAAACAGTAATGTTTTATTCTCTCCTTTTAGCTTTTTGGTATGATATTCCAAACTAACTGCTGGCAGAGGCATCTAAACTTGTGACATCTGAAGAAGAACAAAATGTAATAGGGAATTCAGATATGCCACAAAAGGTTTTGTTCTGTGTCTTAAATTCACATGCCTGTAATTTAATCTACCACTGTGGCTAGGTAGACGATGCTATTCTATTAACATGAATAAAGTGTATCTAGGAAAATTTACCTACCAGCAATACTGACTTCAGATTCTGATTTGAAGCTCATAAATGTGAGCTGAAATGCCTGGTCTATTACACTGGTGATATCAACTGGCAGCAAGCTTAGTAGTTATTAATCATGATAAAGATCTGAAAAGCATAAACCCGGGAATCTTTCTCTTTAATATAGGTTTGTATCTCCTTCAAGATAAGGAGAACCCTTGAATTAAGAAAGTCTGAACTTGCTTCAATACTGAGTCTGACACACTCAAACAGTTCTTTAGTGTAACACTTCACAAGGAAATGCTATACAAATTTAGGACCAAGATCCATGGAATGTGTGTCACTGAGGTGGCTGTAAACCTGTCCATAGGCAGGAATAACAGAGTACAGAAAAAGTAAGAAAGTGTCAAAAGGGTTCTTTTCCATTCTCTTGAACCTTTCCATGAAGTCTACACCTATATTCAGTTGCAGATGAGGGCTGTCATAAACAACACCCAACAGACATATATAACACAATGTATAACAATATTCCTGGCATTCTTAGTAAGTGAAAATTCAGAATCATAATTACAGAAAAAATAATTCTAAGACTGTGCACAGATTTGACATTTTCTTTAATCCTAATATTAATATCAAGATAGAATATTAATAAAATTATTAATAACATAATGATATATAATACCACCAATATTATTAATTTCTAATATTTACCTATTTTACATGCAAATTGGGAATATTATTTAAAAGTAAACAGCTAATAAATTATTACTGAAGCAGAAGTAAGGTTTCCATATCTTTCAAATTATCTGGCTTTCATCCAAAATCCAAAAATCAATCTTTCATAAATTTAAAATAACACTGGGGGGTATGGGTGGAGAGGGTGTTTGCTTTAGCAATGGTTGGGGGGCGGGGGTGGGGACAGGTGTTTTTTAAAGTTGATGTGCTTATTTTGAAACAGCACATGAATTCACCAAAGTATTTATATCTGGAGAGGGTAGTGAGTGCAAATTTTTGCTATTTGGATTTACAGTGTTAACCTCTCCCCAGTCCTAAACTTATGAGAGCAAATAGCACTCATCACATGCAGAACTGGTGCTGTCCTCTTACTCTCTGATGCCAACACAATGAAATAACCAATGATGGAGAGGGACTTTTTACAAGGGCCTGTAGTGACAGGACAAGGGGTAATGGGTTTAAATTAAAAGAGGACATATTTAGATTAGATACAAGGAAGAAGTTCTTCACAGTGGGGGTGGTGAGCACTGGGACAGGTTGCCCAGAGAAGCTGTGGATGTCCCATCCCTGGATGTCTTCA
>NW_010245907.1:2816-15429 GCF_000690775.1 Eurypyga helias
GGTCTTTAAGGTCCCTTCCAACCCAAACCATCCTATGATTATTACCAAACAGTCTTCATGACTAATTAAATTAACTTCAACCTATGATTCTCAAAATACCCTAAGAATATTAAATACCCACGACCCATTCAATACTCAGTTCCAAATACGTAACATAGTCCTCACTCTTACTGTGGCAAATGAAGTACAATAATGGTGAAAGAGCCTTGTCCTTTGCCCACTGAAATCAACAAAAATGTTTGAAAAGATCAGGACATGTTCGTATCTGAGAGTCAGTGAAAAAGAAAACTTGGTGTTCTGTTCCTATTGAAAATTTTCTCTCTCTTCTCTTGAATTATAAGAAAAATACGCTATTACAATTTTTTTCTCTCTTCCCTTGATTTATAAGAGCAAAATTATGTGACAAAGAGATGAAAAAATATTTGGTCACATGGAAAAGTTTAATAGAATTGTAAGTAAGGACAGGGTGGTTTCAAAGACAGATCATTTTCAAAAATACTTCCTTTATTTGATAATTACTGTATTATGTACCTTGATAATTCAGATGTCAGAGAAGAATTATTGTAGTGAAAGCAAAAGCAGAAGGAAAAGAGTGTGTAAACACCAAAAACATCAAACAGCACATGTAATTAGGACACCTAAAAGATGGAAAATGAATTAAAAATAAATAAACTACACAAACAAACAAACAAAAAAGTAGCTTTGCAACAATGACAACAAAACTTTCTTATCTCCCTTAAAAGTTATACTTTGCATTGTGCCATGTGTCATATGAATCTTAGAGTAATTCACTGGCTTGATGTTATTAAAATTTGTATTTTTTTGTGGAGTGTCCAGAGGTCTGCAACTAGTACAGCAGTGTGTCTGGGTGGAGTTTGAAGGAGTTTGAGTCCCAGATTCAGCCTCGATATAAACTGTTGGGTTTAAGTTTCTTTGAGTCAGGGGTCATATTGTAGACTACTGTTTTTAATAGACATTTTAGGATTTCTCTTCCATGATTTTACATATTCTGCTCTTGAGTCCACCTCTACCTCCACTTTCACACTTTGTTGTAGAAAAGAGCTATAAAATTTTGTTCTTTTTTGTATAAGAAGAACACTGTGTTTATTTGTCATAAGCCAGCTGCCTAAGCAACTTCTGTATTTCTGATATGTGTTGTAAATCAACACAAGTTACTGATAGTATTTAATGATTTCTTCCTGGTTAAATTGTTCACTGTGATGTTTAAACATGTCCCCAATAGATTTTTTTCTCTTAACACAACTAAAGATAAAAGATAACGGGCACTGTAAAAAAGAAATTAATACTTGCATAGGAAGTCTTTTTGTCTTTGTTTTCTTCATGATTTTCAACCTCTGTCCAAGTAAGTCCTCAGGGGAATTGTGTTATGAAGAGGATAAGTATGAAACTATGTTGTCTTCTCAATTACATGATAAAAAAAAAACGTGATGGTTTTTGTAACAAACAGAGTAGAATAAGTCTGCATGGTTATATTGCTCTAACAGCTTGTTCTTTGGTGCTTCATCTCTAAAAATGGTCAGATCTCTGAGCACAAGACCTGGAAGAGCTACAACTTCCAGAGGTTTTTTTATCCGTGAAAATTTAATCCAATTATTTTGTGTTCAATTCCTCATGAGTTTTAATTGTGCTCGTAACTATGTGATGGGGATTCACAGTACATCTCTATATGGTCTGTACAAAGAATGTAAAGATTTGGGATGTTTAAAGATTTGGGATGATTAAGAACACTATTTTTATAATATTATTAAAGTGCCTTTCTGTTTCCAGTGTTGCTACTCTCACTACTTACCTGTCACTAGTGATCTGTACAATATTCAGCTATTCTACATTGCTCTGGAAAAGTACATTTTTTTCCAGTGCTGGTTAAATACTTCAAAAAAATCAGGTGTTTAGGCAAAAGATATGTTCTTTACTGAATCCTGTATTTCCTCTATTTTTATAATTACTTCTTATTAAGGAAAAAAGAACATAGTCTTTTCAACACACTAAATAATCTAAAGCTTCAGTAAGAGTTACAAGAAGAAAAAATCAATTGGTTTGGTCCTTGTGTTGCTAGTTTAAGCTAAAAAGACAATATTCATATGTCAGGAACAAATAATGCTAATGATAGGATATATTATTTTAACCGTACTAAGGATTTGTAACTTTTTGATATAACTGTAAATGTGGAAATCAAAATGTGCATAGACTATAAACACAGGACAAACACAGTGAATATAGTTCAGTTGACTTAACAAGAAAGAAAAAGCAAGGGCACTAAATTCCTGACTTTCTTCAAAACCTACTTTCAATCCTTTTTGTAATTGTGAATCTGTCTTCCAAGGGCTTATGGGCATCACTTTTTTTATCTACAGATATCTGCAGAGAGATACCTTCTGAAGAACCTATGCCTTCTGAAACTCTGTGACTTTGCCATGTCTGAGCACATGACTCAACAACTGCAAACTCCATCACCTAAGATCCCACACCCATGCAATCTGACAGCTCCATCATTTTATGATTTATGATTGCCCTCTCACTACATCCACTTCAGATTCAAAGCACAGCATTTTGAAGTGCTTTCAAGGATGAATTCAGAAGAGTCATCTATGAGTTCAAACAACAACAACAATAAACAGCAACAGAGCCACTACATGCAGATGTGTCTGCTAGGTGAACAGAGTGGGGAAAAAATCACCTGTGATGACTAAGAAGTCTGATTACAATGTCAGCCAGTCGTGAGGGATGCTAAGGCATTGTTTTGGATTAAGATGCTCAGTATGAGATGGAAAGGAACAGGAAAAAGGAGAATTTCTGGGGACTCGACTGTGATCACAGGATGATGGTGTCCCACTCCCATCTCCTCCTGAGATAGAGACAGACAAGAGATGCATCAACATATTGAAATGGAGATTTGCCCAAGAACCCCCTTTGTGGAAATATATCTGGGCAGAGCCAAGGATTCATAATGTCCTTAGAAATCAGCTGAGGGTTACAGTCCTTTTTCCATCAGACTATGAATTATTCCAACAGTCTGTTATAAGACTCAGCTGGTGTAAATTTGTCAGATGGTCGTACGGACCATTACTTCAACCCACTTTTTCTAGTTAGGGATTTTTTTTCCTTCATAAAATGACAAAACATTTTTGTGAATAGCACATTAGAATAAAATTTGAACCTCAAGGATGTTAAAGTCTAAATTTAAAACTGATGCGTAGGCTGTCTGCTACTGGGAGTCTTCTTTTTGGCTTCAGGTTTAAATCCACATTAATTACACTGAAATGAATAACTGCTTCTAAAATTGGACCAATGGAAGATTTTGCTCCAATCTTTGTCATATTTTGACTGAAAAAGCATAGTCCTGAATGTAAATGTAAAATATTAATACTGAATTTAAATATACATGAAGGGAACTGCTTCCACATGTTCATATTATGAGTCTAATTTAAGATTTCATTTGAGTAGATTAAGCTACAAAGAGTGGGACTGTTTCCCTGTACCATTAATCTCAGAATGCTAGTAGCTGAATTTAATTGCCTGCACTAAAATTACAGGCTCACTTTCTATTTCTGACTTTCAATGCAACTGGATCTTTTCCCTGCATTGCAAATGCCAAAACCTATTTACATTGCATAATGGGATATAACTGTACATTCATGGGATATCTATATCAAGTTTCATGAGATATTCCCAAAGAAGTAGCTTCCAGCACTGAAGTGGAGAGATTTGAAGCTGTTGAGATAGGAGAAGTAAAAGAGCAAAGATCTCAGTTTTGTATCATTAAACTGAATGGCAAATTTGAATGTGACATTGAGAGAGCTCAACACTGGGTAATCACAAGATCTCGTGTCACATGAATAGACAGGAAGTTAACTATAAAGAGCTGAAGATGGAAATTAAAATCACAAGAAAGTAAGGCAAAAGTGATGTTCACTTTCTGAGATGGTGAGAAAGCAGGCTTGATAAAAAAAATATAATAGTTTCTTAGTTTAACTGTTACAGATGAAAGAGATTATCAAGTTTTGGGGGAAAAAATCATGTTGTCTGGGCTTCTAAAACCACCTAAAACCTGCCTGACTGCAAGATTGTCCATTTCTGCATTCCATCTTTATGAGCTGGTCTGATAAAACTATCTAACGTGTCTTTTCTATTTTCTTGGTCCATCCAGCCTTCAGGATCTGATATATTGAGAGATGGGGATGGAAACAAAAAGACAAAGGGATGAAAGAAGAAGCATGAAATGTTAGTAGGCTGGGTCTGATACAATATCAACTACTTTCAGTTTGAATGTTGTTGTTGACTAGGATTGTCATAACTGATTCATAAAAAAGAGGAGAGAGGATGTGACAATAAACTGAGGAAAAAAATCATGCCTTCCAAGCTGTGATAGAAGATAAGGTTGTGGAATATAAAAATATCCAGTATTTTTTGACTACTAGCTGCCAGTGAAAGCTTGACCAGCCTATATTCTCAAATAAGTGTTTACTTTCTTTACATATTTATATAAAATATTAATTTTTCCTATGCTACCACAGTGTCTGCAAGTTGTAGTTTGTTAAAAATCCTGCAAGCAAATAACGGCAGTAATGAATCTTTAACAACTGTTTTCTCTCTGAAAAAGATCAAACAGAGTTTACCAGGAAGAAAAATAATATTAAAAATGCAAGTAAGAAAATAAAATCAATTAAGCAAACAAATCTAAATGGAGCATCTTAACCTCTTGTCCTCAGTAATAAAATTGATCAATGGACCAAGTTTATGTTTTTAAATGGTAATTCTGTTTGTTCATTCTGGGTCTTTTTTTACTCACATCTTCTATTCGGTAGTATCAGTTTGTAGACTGATAAGCAAACAGAAAACATGTTTACAAGCAACCTCTCTTGGGTTGTACTTTTTATGCATGAAAGACACCAGAGAGAGCTTGGGAGCTGGGACGGTGGGAAAGAAACAAAGAAAGAAAAGTCACCTTTTGAACCTGGTTCCCTCTTCACCATGAACTCAAACTAAATCTTTGCAGATGTGCTGCCTATGACCTTTTTCGCTATACTACACTGCTGCTGAAGAACCACCCTACATGCGACACCAGTTAGCTTTAGAATGGTCTTCTCTCTGGTGTATTTGTTCATTTTGTTTTAAAGAAGTACTTCACAAATGCACAGTACATACATTCCGCTGTATGTGAGACATATCAGCATTCCAGAAATATCAGCACTGCTTATCTGGACATTAATATTTTGCCAAAACAAGCAAGAGTGTGCAATGTCCTGGTTTTGGGTACTCTTGCCTGCTCCTAAAGCCCGTACCCCCATCACAGAGCACAGTCTCTGCTCAGCTCAGAGAAGAACGAAGGAGAGAGACTTCTGAGTTGGTTCAGTTGCCTTATCAAGTGGATGGTACAACACCAAAAATGTCTAGCATCATCTGGATGAGGAGACAGCATCTTCTACTACATGGGTAAAGAAGGAATTGTCTTAGAGCTGGTACTGGCACCAAATAACATGTGTCACTGAGTTACAAACAGCGAACAACTGGGAATAGATGGAATTCATAGTAACATCCCACTGACTCCCAACAACTTGGCCAGACGCTCTAGGCAAGCATGTTGCTTCAAAGCATCCTTTTCAGCGCATTTCTTTTTGTGGTTTGAATTCATGTGCACTATGTTTCAATTACAGTCCAAAATTAAAGACACTTTTAATGACATTTTCTGGCAAGAACTTGAATAGGTACTGTGGAATTACCAAGAAAAAGGATGTTTGCTTTGGAGTCATTGCTAGGCATGATCAAAAACCAAGTGCTGAAAATCTCATCAAGAAAAAGGTTGTTTGGCTGTGTCTCAAACTTCTGGATCTCCTGTGCTCTACATTGCTGAGCTCCTCAGAGGACAAGACAACAGTAAAAAGGTACATTTTAACTGCACCATGTCAGTCCTGTGGATTACCCTTATTATAAGGATTTCTAAAGTCTGATTTTTCTAAAGTCTGAAACACTGCATTTTGTGTTCTTTGAAGTCTGTGTCTTGTAGTGTCAGGATCTGAACAACTCTCAGTGCCAGGGCTATGTCATCAGGAACCAAAATCCACCTCTGACATGTCCCTTATTCTGCATAAATTAGACAATGCATTAAAAAAAGAGATTAAGTAGTTATTTTGACTCAATAGTATCCAAATAGTATCCACTATGATACAATTCAAATTATAAGTCCCTACAACATATGGGGCAAGCCCTGAGGGACAAAATTTTAAAAGGAGACAAAATCTCATATTCAGAAAGGATTTGTTCATTCAGGAGATTAATTCTCACAGAAATTCAAAGTCAAGGTGGAAAGAAGAAAATAAAAGCTGAGTTTGCTGTATTTTTTCCAACAAATTGTCTCTAATATATAAAATTTGGGGTTTTGTAGATCTTTGTCAATTGTCACAAAGAAAAATAACATGTAGTATGGTCACACAAACAAAACCAAGGTTTTTCTTAGTCAAAAGAATTCACACCTAACTGCTTTACCACTGAATCCGCTCATAGAAAATTCAACAATGTCATTGAAATTGTTGCTTCCATGGATACAGAAAGTTCAGAAATTGCAGAGAAATCCATTCCGTCTGTTCTTGTTGCTACTTTGTTGTTTGAGGAGGATGCTTCAATTTCTGCTGTCAATGACACCAGCTGCCATTGCTATAGTTACAGTCAAAATTATATAACAATAAAAATAAAAGCAGTAATATTAATACTGCCTTTGGTTTTATTTTTTCAAAGGCCTTAGATGAAAAAAAAGAATGGTATGATTTGAATGCAAATATTCAATTATCTATCACTAGTTAAAGAAGGTGATCCTGTTGCATTCTGGTAGTGAATGTGTTTTGTAGTATTTGTGGATCCACAGCTGAAGATCCAATAGCACTATACTTCAATCAAATTTTCACAGACTTGTGTTCTTAACAGATGTTTCACTACCTATTGGACTCTTACATTTACACAAGTTTACAATAACATTGAAGAAGAGAAGTAGAAGATCAAAATTCAACCAAAATACATGAACATTTTGGTGCATTGAAAAATTATGAAAACTGGCCACTGTAATCCCTCTACTATGGACAGCTAGGACTGCTAGTATAATCTTGCCCAGCTGGAGAACCACAGTAGGAAATAAACTGGGTTTTGTGCATTGAAAGTG
Source organism: Eurypyga helias (assembly GCF_000690775.1). Classification (NCBI taxonomy): domain Eukaryota; kingdom Metazoa; phylum Chordata; class Aves; order Eurypygiformes; family Eurypygidae; genus Eurypyga; species Eurypyga helias. Next base: position 9,988 of record NW_010245907.1, read on the forward strand.
AAAGCTGACTGCACAATAAAGGTGTCCACAGCTTTAGGCATGTTTATCAGTGAAGACAGTAGAGCTTCCGCTGAATATTACTTCCAGGTCAGGAAATTAATTGGTAATAAATGAAAAATACGTAAATCCTCATGCAAATTTTTCCACCAATGCATTTGAATATCTTTGCTGGAGCATGCCTTTGACATAACCAAACCACCTCTTACCACAAGAAGAGAAGAATTTAATTAAAAACTTGAAGATAGATTTGTAGCATGACTGAATACAATAAACTAGAATTTACACAAGGCCATTATGTCCTTGAACACAACAGTAGTATTGGAATATTTTATCATAACAAGTAATACCTATTTAAATCAACATCCTGCACAGTCTGTGCACTGTATTCTAATTATACTTTCATGCACTAGATGGATACTAGGGGGTGTAGAAAAAAGAGAGGGGGGAAAAAAGGTTAAAATGCAGTTAAAATGTGTCTTTATTGCATAAATATGACTTCTATACATAACTCCAAATCTCTTCACCATTCTTTCTCTATGAAAAACTATACTTCAGAAAACCTTGTAACATTTATATTTCATGTTTTTCAGCCCATGAGCACAAAAAAATACTATGTTTACAATGCCTAGTAACTATTAAATGGTATTTTTATCTCAGGAAAATACAGTTCCTTTGTTCCTTGTTTACTGTGTTAATCTTGATTTTCAATTACTTTTTCATCTGAGCATCAAAATTGTTTTTCCTCCTTGATGCCACTCACCTAGTAGATACCAAGTAATATTTTAGATGATCTTTAAGGTCCTTTCCAACCCAAACCATTTTAATAAGTTAAATTGTTAACATCAAATCAAACTCAGTAAGAGGGAAGAAGATAGTCCTAGTTGCCTGGGACTACAATTGCTCATGGTCCTTTGTCATCCTGCTCCAGGAGACCCTGCTTGAGCAGGGCCTCAATCAAGATGACCTGCAGAGGTCCCTTCCAACCTCAGCCATTCTGTGGTTATTACACCATGTATCCTACGAATTTTGTTTGCTCTTACCTTTCAGCCCAGTAGGTCTCAGGTCACTTTCAGTGATAAATTCCTTCCAGTATAGACAGTGTTTTAAAAGCAGGTGGAAACACACGAGCCAGATGCATTTTACCATAACCTTGGGTTGCGTTATATGTACAAAACAAACAAACAAACAAACAAAACCCAACCAGAGTTATCTTACTGCTTCTACTCAATATTCTGGGGTTGGTTGGTTTGCTTGTTTTTGACACCATGTAGTATTTCAGATAGTCAATTTCCTTTCTCTTCTTTCTGTAGTTTGTCACTTGGCTAAAAGTGTTTTGCATAACCTTAATTTTACATTGAAGTTCTTAAAGTCCAACTATATATGTTCAGTATATATTTAACTCTAAGCGTATACATATGCTTTGCATGTTCTTTACAGTCTTAAACTATATTCAGATGTACTTACTGCAAATCATACTTTTAATCATCTTGTTAGGATGGGGCTACATTCTGTGTTTAGATCTTGTATGTGTAGTCTTCTGATGACTATCAAAGTAAAACTCACCCAAGAGCTTGAATTAAGTGCAACATGTTATCTTAGCTAATAAGTACTATTATTATGCTGGGTATTTTTCTTCCAGTGATCTCAAGATACTTTACCGAAGCTAAATAAAAAGCAAATTATTATAGTGTAGTATTTTAATATATTTTGGGAAAATAGGCAGCTCCCAGCCACACTGAACTATTTCAGCCTTGATCTATGAAAGCATCATGGCCTTTCCTATTGCCACACCATGGAATTCAGAAGTGGGCAATATACAGTGTCAATATACAGTGTGATCCTAACTTACCAAAGACACAAACACCATTATACACTGTGATCTTTAACTACACTAAGGCAAAACAAAAAAATAGCCAAATGGAAGTGTTACAGCTGATTTATTATTTTCAATTAAAAATTTAATCTTTCTCAGGAAGCGAAACAAGAGGCAACGGCAAGCTTTCTTTCAAAGCATTTTTGTCACAAAACATTTTACAAGCCAAATAATTTTTTACTTCTCTCCATCTATACCTCATTCCTCCCTCCCTATTTTATATTTGATTTAACCCGACATAATGCATTAGGTTCCTCTTCGGACCAAGCAACATAAAAATTAAATCTCAGACTGGGATCAAATATTACCTTGCCTTCTCTTTTCCTTAAGTAAAAATGGTGCTCCTGACAGGTCTCTGTCTGAATAGGAATGATGCAAAGTGAAGAATCTCATTATCCACCCAGCAGGTACACTGTTACTAGAAAAAACATCAACTTCATCTTATCGACCTGCTTACAAAGTTTCAGCTCCCTGCAGTGACACTTTTGGTTCTGAATCTATGGTTGAGTAAAACAGATACAAACAATAAAACAATAATTTTTCCAAAGCTAGGCCACACTGTAAAAATTCAGCTGCATGTTTTAAGGTATTGCATGTATAGTCATCTAACAAAAAAAACTACTCTTTTTACATGGTCAACGTTGAGTGCAGTCATTAGACAGGCACCCAATGTACAGTTAAGGAACTGTCTACTTAGAACAACTGAGAGTACAAATACCTTATAAGCTGTTGTCAGCATCAAGCACAGCTTCTCCAAAATAGTAGGGTTATTAAAGCATGTTCCGAGGTAATTACACTTTTAAAAACATCAACAATTATTGAAATATAAAAGCATTGAATGTGTAAGAATATTTGGAAAATTTGTCTCCCAAAATGAATTATTTTAAAGGCTGTGAAAAATGGCATCATAAACATATTTTTATGGTATTATGCATGGAATTTATCAAGGACAAAGAAATGGCTGGTTTACTATAGTTCTGCAAGTCTACTGTGTCCCTAGGACAAGTAGAAGAAATAGCAAATATTCCTCGTGACACAATATACATATTTATATACATATAAATATTCTTTTTCCTGACTATGTACCTTTAGTTCACATGCTGAGCCAATTGGCATGACTGTTGAAGTCAATGCATATGTATTACCTATACAGTATCATATTTCTTCCTATATTTATTTTACATATATATTTCAATTAATTAATTGTAATGATTAAATAATGCTTTCATATTTATGATTAACAAGATATTATTCTATCACTTCTATATTACTTTGCAGTAAGTTATATATAATCTTAATATTAATATGTCATATTAGTGTTATTCATAAAACTTACACTGTTTATGTGAGATCACTCTCTATGTTACAGACAAAGAACTAAGACAGGGCAGATCCTGCTTTCCTTACCTTGCAGAGCAGCAGTCAGCTCCTCCTCCATGACACACAGCCCCATCACCAGTGTCAGAGCTGAACTGCCCTTTTTTCCCTCTAGAATCCCACAGATCTTCCAAATTGCTGCAAAAAGAGAAGGAATTTTCATCTGAGTGCTTTAATGTATGCCTACACGAAGTGTTTCATAGTTTTCTGATCTTTTCCCTGATCACTCAAAAAAATGGTGTCAGACCCATTTCAAGACACTTGTGTCAGCAGTATAATTACCCCACTAACCAAATTAAGAGAAGAAAAAATGACAGCACACGTACTTGGAGCCTCCATTTTCTTAGCAAGCTATACATAAACGGTGTGTGTTAAAAAACACACCGACTGAACTTAGCCATGGGATTCATGATTCATTTAAACAGACTAAACACCATTACAACAAATACCATTAATCACTTGTTAAAAAAAAAAAAAAACAACCTGAACTTGATAGACATTTAGAGACCAGGTCCTAAAACTTGATAGAAAGAGTAGGATCTCAAAAGTGATTTCTGTTTTCATAACTAAATTTATAAAATATTTCAAATCAACTTCACAATTTGTAATTATTTTATTGTTCTTTTTAAATAAAAATTGGAATGTTCAAGTAGTGTTTTTGAAAATTCACCACTTGAAAAGTGAAAAATACCTTCTTATGATCTGTTTTTACCTGGTTTTACCAATTTTACCTATTTTTATCTATTTTTTAACTATTGTACCTTTTTTCTTTTTTTTTTTTTCCTCCAGAAAGAATTGACTTAGTTAATAATTTTTAGCAAAAGCAGGATTTTCTACAGTAGCCTAAAGAATACCCCTGGCCTAAAGCTGTTTACATTTTCCTTAACAAGTTGCAGTACTTCACCACTTTAACTACATCAAGCTGTTTTGCTCTGCCCATCCACTAGTGCAAACAGGAATAATTGCAGACAGAACACAAATCTGTTTGCTTAAGTGCCTTTCATTAAATCTTTGCATAGGTAATTAGACAGGAATCCTGTTTTTACACATATCTAAAAAAAGCCATGAATATTTTTTTACACATATTTAAAGGAAAACCATGTAATTTTTTTTATTATTTGGGGCTTTATTTTTGCCATTAGTTATTAATGCTTTACATCAAGACCATGACTACAAGGTGCAGCATCACAATCAAAACGTGAAAGAATTGTAATGATTAATGTCAGAAGCGGAGTTAGAAATGCTCCCTGCATTTTCACCTGTGATCAGCAAGAAATTTAGTGTGGACTGACAACCATGAATAATTTCTATCTCTCAAGGTTTGCTTAACTGATGATAAATCAGCCTAGCACCAGAGTCTTTCTAACCTGAGTGGGGAGCAAAAGGTAACTATGAGGGAGCAACGACTGCCAGTAGCTAGCTGGCACATGCCTGCCTACACCATTCCTAAGTTTTTGGGCATTGTAAGGTTGGTTAGAGGTTCTCTCAGAGGCACTGAAATGCACGTGTTGATTCTTGAATGAAGTTCCATGTATTGACAAACCACATCGTTACAGAAGCAGCAGAAATAGTGTCAGGTTTTAGGAGGGAAGTGGTTAAACAGGGAGTGCAAAAAAGAGATGCAGACCGTCTGCGTATGCATGTGCACCAGTCAACTCAACAGTCCCCTGTAGCACACTGAGGTCCATGGCTGGTCAGTAGGATGTGGCTTTGCCCTGTGGCATGATGCCAGTCCTGGAGCCTCCTCCTGCACAGCACAGCCCAGCACAGCGCAGCACCCATGCTCTCAGGTGCTGGGAGAACACCTTGTGTAAATTAATGGAGGGCTTCAGCGCAGGGAAAAGTTGTTCAGCCTGGAGCAGGACTTGCTGCCCAGAGAGGGAGCAGAGGAGAGTTCTGTGGAGGGTAGAGGGTGTTTTTGCCAGAGGTCTTAGATTCAGGGCCAGTCTGGATGAGGCTTTGAGCAACCTGGTCTAGTGGAAGGTGTCCCTGCCCATGGCAGGGGGTTGGAACTAGATGGTCTTTAAGGTCCCTTCCAGCTCAAACCATTCTATAATTATGTGATACCACCTGTGCCAGGCACCCACCTGGTGCCTGCTGGCAGTTTCTGTAAGACCATCATTTCCTTCCTCTTCCAAGACTTTACTGCAGACAGATGGTCTGAACTGCCATTAGACAGTCAGTTAGGTCTT
>NW_010245907.1:15452-29738 GCF_000690775.1 Eurypyga helias
CTGTGCCTTACAGCAAGCCACTCACCAAAAGCAAAGAGAAAAAAAAGAAACTAAACAGCAACAACAACAACAAATACCAGACTAACAAACTCCTAAAAAAAAAAAAAAAAAAAAAACCAACACCAAACCTGCAGGGGTTGTTTTATATTGTTCATTACTGTGGCTGCTTGTTTGACGTCGGTCGCCAAGATTCGCACTTCACTGTTCCTCTGCAGACGTTGTTCGGATGTATAACACCCCAGGGGCTTTAAACAGAGCAGAATGACGAGTAGCTGAGGTGCTAACCAGCATGTTTCTCTGAATAAGATGTGGTTGATGAAAGCAAGGAATAAGATCCCATGGGACTAAAAGCACACAAAAAGACCCATAGCAAACAATGTCTTTCATAGATCTTTATTTACCATGATGCTTAGTGTTTCTGAGGTTAAAGAGAGGTAGCTCTTACTCAAGGTAAGGAATATGAAAACCAGGAAAATGAGCTATGTGTTTTGTATGTTTTTGGAAATGACCTATATATGTTTGCACATCCTTACAGTTTTCTTATTGGAATGGAGTAAATTGGGGATGTATACAATATGTTTTTATACTGAAGAGTTCTTAGGCACAAACATGCTTGAATATTTCTTCTCTCATAGGAGAATGTACAGGGAACTCCCTGCCAGTGTATTAAAGAAAGAGCTCATTAAACCACTGGCGGTATCAGGATGCTAGAAAAATGGCTAAAACCCACAAACAAACCATCTTAACAGTTTGGAAATATTTTTTTTTAGATTTAAGTTGACAAAGATAGGGAGAATTGATTCTGTTCTGTCTTCTATTACCTGCTTTGGGGATTTTGAAATTAAATTCAGGTCAATTCAGCAAATCAATCCACCTGTTTTTTTGTTGATGATTTAGGTATGGTTTTAGGGTTTTTTTTGGGTGGTGTTTTTGTATTTTTTTGTATTTGAAGCAAGCATTAACTAGAAATATGGGTGTGCAGAGCATCTGACACAATGAGATCTAAGACTCAGCTTTGGCCCGTGTCCTGGCAGCAGCTACCCCACCACCTACCCAGGAGCATGCCCTAAACTCAGCAGCCCTGGCATGGAGCCACTGGCCATTAGCCCTTGCCTTTTTGCTACAGACTTTTTGTTACTGTCCGTATGCTGGCTAGAGTAAAATGCTGTTGGGAAGATTGGGTACTTTCTATTCCCTTTCGCAATCAGCAAGAGATAATCAAAGTAAAAGGGAAGAGAAAGGCACCAACTCTAGAAGCTTTGGAGTGAGGTTTAAGTGACGTGCCAAAGTGACTTTAAGCCACTTAATCTGGCTAAGTACCTACCAATGAATGACATGAGCTTTGAGGAAAAGTTAGTTCTAGGTTTTGAGCAAAATGCAAGATATCAACACTGTGTTAGTCACCAGAGTATGACAAAAGCATCTATCTAATCAATGTAGTATGTATTCTTCATCCCTCAACCATCAGGTTATTTTTTCTAACTACGAGTGTTTTCAGTCATGAGTGAATTTCTTTTGCTCCAAACTCCTCCTTTATGTTGTAACTATTCATACCGCTCCATATTCAGTACCACCATTGAGTAACTATGAGGTTCTAGGGTTTTGCCAGACAGCTGGAAAAAAATACAAAAATCTAGAAGCAAAATGTGAAATGCAGACGTATGGCAGCCAGACTGAATTTTTTTTGGTCTAGACTGCCTATCCCAGAAACCAAAGGGGAAGATCTTGTAAGAATTTCACTGACCCCTGGGGAATCCTGCTGGTGGGCAAGTGCATGTAGAGACACGTTGGTATAGGCATATGTCACAAAAAAAATCTTGTTAGATACTGTAAAAAACCTCCGGAAGATAGCATTGTACAAAGCCTCTGAGTTTTGTCTTTCATCTGCATCATGGACAGATGTTTCCACTCAGAGTTAAAGGACAGGTTTATACACACACAGGTGTGCTGCTCAATTGCTGAGGCTACATTAGGGTGACTATTCCCTTAAAAAAGCACAATTTCAACACTTAATTCTTAGCCTAGTACAGCATCCCTTGCTCCCTCAAACTCTCTCATCACGCGTGATCACTTACAGAAATCATACTCAGATGCTGTGGAGGTCATGCTGCTGTTGGTGAGGTTGTAAATGTCCTAACTTCCTCAGTGTAAAAGTCTCAATCTTCATCATGCATGGTGTTCATAAGACCACAAATAAAACAAAAAACAAAGGTCTAGTCTTGACCTCAATATAGTTCTTCCCATAAATGGCAAAGTTAAGATCCTGGCGCCGATCTGTCTGAATTCTGCAGCGCTCTCTCTCTCTTGAGCCGTGAACAGGACAGCTGAATCTGCAAAACCATACATTAGAAACACCAGCTTCTGTGTACAGCACTGAATTCAAATTCATGTCATTTTTTAAGTATAAAGGGGTTGAAACATATCCAAGTCTGAGAAGCACAAACCTTATCTTCTCAATATGTTTTTCTCCCAGAGGGAAGTTACTGTCTATTGCAGAATATTCTAACTCTCGGAAGTGAAACGAGAAAGGAACAACTTGTGGGAGTCTCCCATTTCATCAGAAATTGTGTAAGGGAGTTAGTAACTTCAAGCTGTAAATATTTTTCCCATCTCAAAATATAGTCAAAACAAATTGGACTGTTAATTGAAATGCTTGTCTGAATCAATGCTTTACAATATAGTTTAATTAACATGTTCCTCCTTTTCTGTCATTGTTTAGGCTGACCTATGGATTTAGAGTTCGTGTCACAGATGGATTTCTCTGGCCTACCCTCTGCTAGCATGACTGGCTACAAATCTGCATTTCAAATATTTTTCCAGGTTAGTAATTAACTCAGTCAGGAAAAGAGCTGTGAGGTTCCAGGGCTTACTGAAGCAGAATTCATTGCATGACTCTCAAGATGCAGTTATTTTCAACCATAGAAGAGTGTACTCCAGGGCTTGGAGTGAGGTTGTAGCACAGCACTGGTGCTGCACAGAAGTAATATAGCAGATGTGTTTCAAAACATGAAGAAAATACATCCCTTTTGTCAAATATCCATGCTATGATTTGTGTACATAGCTGATTTGGGTAGACTGCTGGTCTTTCACTCTAACAGCTTCACATGTCATTAAGAAACCACTCTCCTTTTCCAGATGAAGCTAGAAAGAATTGTTACAATTATGTAGCCTTACTACTTTCTACCTGGGAGGTTATTGAACAACAAATGAGGCAAAATAGACTGTTGTGTGGGTAACATATATACTACAGTGAGACACAAAGAATTAATAACTGATTAAGGCAGGAAGTCAAGCATGTGCTAAAAAGATGGAAAAGCTCAGATGCAGTCTGATCCTTGCAAAACAAGCCCTGGTGTCTCATCTACTGAGCCTCTGCTGGCAAGTGGTCATTGGGTTATGCTGTAGAACACTTGGCTCACAGCCCCTAAATGTAGGGATTTGTCTCCCTTCTCAAAACAAGAGAAGATATTCATGCACTTTCTGTGTTGACAAAGTGGTATGAATTCCCACACTAGTCCTCAAGACATCAGTGGACCATGACATCTGAAACTGGGTGTCCTAAGGAGTTCTTATTTCTTACCATCTTGATCTATCCATACTTCTGTTTCCACGAATAATGGATTTATCCATAGCAATTTCAAATCCCACTAATCCCTAAGATTAATTTACTGTATGCCATTGTGTCATCGTTGTCACTTTATTAAAAAAAGGAAAAAAAAAAAAGGAGGGGTGTGGGGAAGAAAGAAGAGGCTCAAGGACACTGTAGAGATCACAATATTTCCCCAGGCTCATCCCCATCAATATTGCAGTAGGATTAACAGGATTTGCAGAATTATGATTATAATATTCACCTTGAACAAAGCAATATATTACTGCTACTGTCCTTGTCAGGAAAACATCAGGAATTTCTGGCCCCTAAAGAACATGTGGGCTCGAAAGGCTATGTATTTTTAGTTGTCTAGGATGTTAGGCTGTGTAGTTTTATGACGAGTAGTTTTTTTACGTATTCTTACCACTCAGCATAGTTGGAGGGTTGGGGGAAGCAAAGACAGTTAAAGTAGCATAGATATCCAAGTTCCCTGTACAAGACAAGAAAAGTCTGTTCCCACAGCTTTTCAGAGGGATGGTGGAATACGCCACAGCTATAGAAGGGGTCTGAGGCTGTGCTGCTCCCTCGTGGAGACTGACTGCTGACTTCTTAGCTGATTTCTTTAGCCTCAAAACTTTCTTCTCTGTTCCCAGGGTTCCTCATACCACCAAAAATAGTTTTATATTACACTGAAATAACTGTCTAGTCATTTCATTCTGCTGCAATGAAGGAAACCAACTCAAATTTGATCTAAGTTACACAGACACACCGAGCAAAGAAAAGTTTGGTTCCTTTCAATGCAGTAATTCCTGTAATATCTCAACACATCTCACCACTTACATATTTTACTTTAAGTGATTACGTTCTAAATATTCATGAGTGATGCAGTCTTTAATCTGACCCAGAAACACTGTTAACATTTCTACTGGCAATCAATACCCTGAACATGTGGTGATAAGTTCAAAACTCATTATCCTTTTATGATTGACTGAAAGTGTTGGACACTGGTTGGTCATCAAAACAAAAATATTGATTTATTTTCTAAAGATTGTATAGGTCTTTTTCAGGTACACACCTGTGTGTTGCTAATCAGTGCTTAACAACAACACACAAATTTCCAAGGGCTGTTGGCCTAAATCAAGTATGGAGTTTTCACAGACCAGTTTGCTGTCAATCAGGTAGTGCTGACTGGCTAATGATGTTTTGTATAAAATTTATCACCATTGTTGTATAAATCTTGCCTTCAGAGATTTTTATTTAAATAAACAATTACAGTGCCCATTAATGCACAAAAACTTTTGTCTCATGGCTAATGTAATGCAAAACTTTATGTGCAACATGTATTTCTCAAGGTGATGACAATGCAGAATTAATGGGGATAATATTTTTTTTTTCAGCCCAATTTTTCTATGACTGGTGACACCCATTTTAAATGTTAACCTCCTTGGGAGTAAAATAATCAGCTGGTAGGTATATACTCATACTTTCTTTCCTTGGCTCTCATGTACTAACACAATAGACAAGTTTACACTTTTTTTCCACATGTGTAAATGAACAAATGAAACGCAAAGGGTAGGAAGAACTGAGCTCATTTACTTATGTACTTGCTAGCTGTAAGTAAAATAATTAATTTAACCTGTACTTTAGATAGTAGAGCTAAGGGGAAAAAAACCAAACCAAAACAAAAAAAAACCCCAAACTCGTATTAGAAAATGCTCAGTATCTTCCAGAAACAAGCTTTTGATATTAAACTACATTCTATAACGACATAGCTCACTCATTATTTAACGTATCTTGCAGAAATGCATCAAGCTGGAAAGAGATATATACCATGTGGGTTTTGTTTTAAAGATAAGTAGATAAGGATTTGGCATTGGATTCTTACATAATTGCCCATATACTTGTTTGAAAGGCCATACTGCCTCAAGTCATTTTAGGTAGGACAAGTCCAAATATTCTCTGATGTCACTGGGTGTGATAATTGCTGAGGCCTGGAAGAATTGCTATTTCCTCTGGATTTTTGTTCCACCATTTTTTACAGCTGCCTTAGAGAAGACTTCATACTGAGTTTCCAACCACCTTTACTTGCAAAGAGGTGAGCTGTAAATCCTGTTTTAGTTCTACAGCACCAGAGTAATCTTTGCATGTATTAGGACCACACCACTGGAAGCTTTGGAGAAAGGAATTAAGACATTGAATTTGTCTAAGTAATCCAGGGAAAGTATGATGAGAGCAGACAATGACTCCAATAGGCTTATAATAACCTGTGTACTAGAAACATATGGAGTAGCATTTTGTATGACCTGATTTCCCGAGAGCTAATGTCTCTTATAAATACACTATTAGTATCAGAGGAAATGTGACAAATACATGTACAATTCAGGAAAAACTATCATCCACAAATACAGGACAACCTCCATGCCGGCCAGAGGTGGTAGATAATATTCCAAACAGGCAAGCAAATATTTCATTTTATGTGCTTATATACGTTCATTTATTTATGTATATTTTTATGTAAACTTATTTATTTATCTACTTTCAAACCTTCAGATCAGCTTTTCTCTGCCTGTAAGTGCAACACCTGTCAAGGCATTTTGGAATCAAGGAAAGTACTCAGCATAACTCTGCATTGCTTTCATTTATATCTTAGACACAGATATCTTTAGTGTGGACCCTTTCTCATTGCCCCTGAAAGGAACAACTCTTCCATGACAGCTAATATGAGCAGAACAGCATTTGTTATAAATGGCTGATGTTTCTTTGGAGGCAAAGTTGATGTATGTGACAGTGTTAAGATTAAAGCATGCCAGATTCATTAAAAAGCTGCTTGAACAATTTTGCATATTCTACACAGCAATATTAGTCATAACTTTGTTCTTTTCATGATTCATTAATCTTTGTTCACAAAGCATAAGTAAATGTTTTTCACATGTAGACTTGCAGGGAGGTGCAGCCCTAGATAGATCTTACAGGAAAGATCAGGTATTTCTTCTGCTCATGACATGACTTTCTCTTCTGAAGGAAAGTAGCAACAAAACAGTGGTAGATGTGTATAAACTAATGTGCATAAACAGTTGCAACTAAATGCTGAACTGTGGTGTTTTAGCGGAAAGTTCCAACTTTCACTGCGGGTTTAGTTCTACTCACTCTGACATCAATAAAAAACCAACAAAAATTGGATTGATGATAAGTGTTTCTGAAAAAAATTGTTCAATGAACCACTTTAATGTTATGATTTCACTCTCTGATTGATATGAATTCAGTACTGGAAGGATCAAGTGATCTGGAACATAACCACATAGTCTTATGATCTGAAGGAAATTAATCATATAATTAAGGGCAGCAGAAGAACACCGTCCCCTGTTTGCTAACAGTAAATTTCTCTGAGTAAAGAGGGAAAGCAACAAAGTATATGCTTTCCTATTTGCAGGGAAAATTTTGTTTCATCACAAAACCATGTAGTTGTTAATGTGTTGGAAAGAAAAATACAGTGTTCTTTTCCTTTTGCGGTATATAAATGTGTAAATTTGTAGCCCATCAGGGAAGTCTAAACTGTGATTAATTCAACAGGGTACACTAAACACATCTCTGTATCTGCAAAAAGAAATAAATAAAACAAATAGCAATTTCCAAACACATGCACACGTACAAAGTCCATCGATGCCAGACTGGTACATTGGGCTTTACACACTGTCATGACAATGACTTCAATATATGCACATTGCTACTGCCTGCTCCACAGCTGCCAATGTCCTGTATGTGATGAGGAGTCCAGTGCCTCCAACATCTGTCTCCACCTCCTGAGGTCTCCTCCAGCACCCAAGAGCTGTGGAGCAGGCAGCAGCCCCAGGGAGCTGCCTCACAGGGACACAGCCTGAGCTTGTCTTCTGGCTGGACACATGGAGCCCATGGTAGTTTTGGGCACTTTTCAATTGCCTGTGTTTCAGAGACACTTCAGGTCAAACTTCGTAGTGTGGCCTCTGCCAGTGCAGGGCTCTCAGCTGCGTAACCCATCTCCCACTCAGACAGTGGCTCCTCCTGGGGCAGGAAGGGTTTGTGTTGTTCCCACAATTACAGACCTCTGAAAACAGAGCTAAAAGAAAAACAGTTGTCAAATGCAATAATACCATCTTCTAAACCAGATTAGGACTTGTGGAAGGACAAACGTCCTGAAGTTTTCTGATATGTTATATCTTTTTCTGATTCAACAAAAGAAAAAAATCTGCAACAACAGGATGGCGTTTATTCACTGTGCATAAAAGGTGACATTTCATATCCCTACAGTTCCAAAATTAAAACTTGTCTCACAAGTCAGTAAGTGCAAATATCTGGCAGATTTGTTTCTACTGCATTTCCCTTTACTATCTGCTACTGTAATACTTCTATATCCAGTCGGATTTGCTATTACAATAAGCTTTACATTGACCAAGAGATAACTGGCTGCAGTGGTATTATGGGCAAGGATAGGATTTACCTTTAAACTCAGAGAAACTTCTCACATATCAAAGAAAACATATAAGAAAGGATCACTTACTATTTATTGTTAAATATCTATCCATAATACTTATAATTAGATGGAAGGCTTAGCTCAGATACTGGTGTGAAATTGTACAAGAAACCTTATTGACCAGGGAAAGAAAAACCAAATCAAGCACATACTTGAATACAGGCAAGCTAGGGGAGACATGCTGCTCCATGTAGAAATAATCTGGGCACATTTCATATCCATTATATGTTTATTTTGATCACAGAAAAACTGTCATGAAAAATAAAAGAGGTAAATAGCAAAAATCCTTGAATCACCCACATACTTGCTTAACTGGAATCACCATTAAAAATCAGAAGTGTGTTATCTCATTTTTCCTGAGTTTCAGTACTAAAAGGGTATTTCCATGAGGGACTGGAGGCAAAGATATTCCTAGCAGGATGACTGTACCAGTGGTCTTCAAGTTTTTTTTATGGTGTAACCCACCAGTAAAAAGTTTCTCAGCACTACCCCCAATATATGTACTTTTATTTATTTACCGCTTATACACATTTGCTACTAAAGTTCTAGTATTTTCTTCCTGAAGCTCACTTTCGACAACACTGGACTATAGGAACACAAATACACCCAGAGGAGATGCAGCTGTATCACCAGGGCTGAGGCACATATCTGTGCAGTCAATCCACCCCTGCGAGTCAAACAAGGTTCTGTCAAGATAATCAAAGGTCTCTATCAGGATAATTTTTATTATTCATACTTAAGTGAAGAAAAAATGAAATGAGATATTATTTTGATCTTCTTGGTAGAAATCCATATCATAATACCATGAGATCAAGAAGAGACGGTGGTGGTGGTCACTCAACTATTGCCCTGTGTAAGACCTGTATATATTTAAACCACTGAGTCGCAGAAAGTATTTGGACAAAAAGTCTTAAAGGGGACACCCTATCACAGTCAACCTCCCACCTTGACAATATACTGCATAATCAGTAATCACACTCTGTTTAATTCCTTTTGGTGAGTGTCAAAGGCAGCAGCAAAAACCAGTCTCAATTTTCTTTGGAGTTTATTTGAAATAAAACAAACCAAATCTTTTCCATATTTCCTACCATAGCCCTTAAATTTAGAGCGTTTTCTTATCCAATTCTGTAAGACTCATCTTTTGCAAACACTTGGGAGGACAGATAGTCTGCATGGATGTTCTGTAGTATGGAAAAGAAGTAAATGGATAAATCCTCTGCCCTTCCTCTGGAGGAATACAGTTTATGTATTTCAATCTAAGCACTACATTATGTCTTAAGGCACCTTCCATAAAAATCTTTAGTCCGTTCTTGGTTATCACAAGGATCACATTTGTATACTGAGACATATTAATTCATAAAACAACAAAATACAGAAGCTTGACAGATAGACAAATTTTACTGCAAGTTCAGGTACAGTGGATCAGAGCTTGGTTTTCTACAAGGCAGAGAGGAATCTGCTCAATCTCTTCTCTTTTATCCTGAGTTCCCACATGTGAAATTTCACCTTTTTTTAGTGCAATCACCCACAGCAATTATTACATTCTTACTGTAGAACACTTGTTATGAAGAATTCTGCTTGTAAGACTCAGACAAACCAATTCTCGAGGGGATTCAGTGCTTTACAGATGACAGTGCTGAGACTCTGTCCTGTTATTGTTTGAAGAGGGAGATGGTTATCTTTGAATTTGT
This sequence comes from Eurypyga helias, assembly GCF_000690775.1. NCBI lineage: Eukaryota > Metazoa > Chordata > Aves > Eurypygiformes > Eurypygidae > Eurypyga > Eurypyga helias. Next base: position 25,240 of record NW_010245907.1, read on the forward strand.
TCTCACTACATCCACCACCAGCAAAAGGAAAAGATGATGAAAGGAAATAATCCTTGTCTGAGGGCAGTGTTCCAATTCTGATGCTATGTCTTCTTCAGCCAAAATTAAGGTCACTGTTTCACCTTCCTTGATGGCCAGCCCATGTATCTGCTGAGTGGCACAGATTTGTCTTCTGATACTTGCGGTTTCGCAGGATTTAGTTTTACCACAGACACTAACAATATTTATGCACGAAAGCGATCTTAGGAAAATTTACTTGGGATGATTTTTTTTTGAGCGAGCACCTACACAACCCAGTAAAAAAGTTTTATATCCTAAACTAGTACTCTAACTTAATTTGTGCTCAATATTAATATTATTCTTATTACACTGATTTAGATATAAATTAGTGCAGCCCCCAGATTGCTTTGCTGACTTTCAATGAGTGAGGTGGTGAATGCTTTCATGCCCTTCAGAAGGGTCAAGCCACAGAAATCTATTACTTTGACCATGACTGTGAACTGCTCTGTAGTCCCTTTAAGCTCAGACAACTTCCTCCTACTTCTTCATTCAAACAAATAGTAAAATTTAGTCCTGGATGAAAGAGTTCATGGTTCAAAAGAAGTTAAAGAGGGAGAGGATTCTGAAGGTGAAATTGTTTTATAAAGTTTGTGATCTAAGTTGGAAACCCACTCATGTATCCAAAAGCATAGGTAAGATTTCTGAAATCAGTTGTCATAGATTATTGCTGAGTTAAGTTCTCCAAACCAAGTGTGAAACTCCGATGGAAAACTGTCTATTACCACCAACTTTGAACATCAAAAAGGATGTTTATGAAAGATACAGCAAGGGCAGAAATTATTTGCCCCTAAGTCCAATGGCTTTTCATTGCCAAATAAAGTAAAATATAATTTTTGTCCTTTTTTTTTTTCTTCCCAGTGTTTTTAGGATGTGGAAATAATGTGGAACTTGCACATACAATTTCCAAAACACATCAACAAGCTTTCAACCTGTAGGAAACATCCAGGATCTTACAGATGCTGTCATATTCAAAGCGCAAGTTTCTTTTCTATATCCTTACAAATGAATGTAATAATATGCTATTAGTTTGAAAGAAGGTAGAAATTCCACAAGTAACAAAAACTGCAGCAGTAGAACAAATGCAGATCGCTTCTGCTACTGAAATGCATAAATAATGTCAACCTTATTTCTCAGTCTATATAGGTAATACGCCTTCTGAGTTATTTCTTCTTCATCTAATACAAGGTAGCTAATGAGAATACACAAAGTTGTTCCAGAACAGTTTAGAAGGGATGTAAATTTTCTACTCGCAGGAATAGAGCTAATTCCAGCCAATACAGTATTAGGATAACTCCTGATATAATGAACATCTTACAACCACTGATGAATATAGGCTGTTGTTTAAGACAAGATACTGAACTAGGGATCTGGACTGAGTTCCTGGTTCATGACACAGGTCAAGATTTATCTTCAGTTCTTGTAACAGTTCCAGTTGCAATAATATTTGATCAGTCAAGAAATTAGGATTCTACATTGATATTCTCCTTGTCAGTATTTAATTACTCTACCTCTATTTATTATGTTTGTTGGTGCTTTCTGCAGCTCTTCAGATGCAAGTGAGACAAGGACTATAACAATTTAAATAAGTCTCGCTTTCATTGAATATATATAGCAGACATTTCCAACCCTGTCTTAGCTTGTTGTGGTTGCACGCTGAGCATACCCACATTTCCCTGTCTGTGTCAATAGAGAAAGGGCCATAAGACAGTATGCAACATGGTACCACTGGAGAAATTTTGGCATATAGAGTGCTCAGCACAAAACCCAAATCATTTATTACTAAATCAGATAATTCAGATGATGTTATTAGTAAAATCAAATCTAAGATAAAAATGACATGTACATAAATTTCTTCATCCCATTAAAATTTTCAACATTTCACATTTACTTCTTTACACATGGGATTAAAAAAAAAAAAAAAGACAGAAAATCTTTTGTAAGTTTATAACAAAAGAGAGTGACATTACACTGTCGGCTGCAAAATAAATGGCCTTTGTAATATTCCCATTTAGGGTTTTTTTTGCTTACTTTTTAAATCCTGTTTCCATGATGGATTTTATTCCATGTAGCTAAATTTGTTCTCAGACAGCTGAATTTGGTATCTCCAGAACCCTTTTTTCCAAGATTAAGTTTAAAATCGACACCGCCACATTCAAACTGCAAACATGCATTTCATTTATACAACAGTGTAAGCATTATAGTATTTTTCTCTTCCCCTCTTAGAAGCATAATAAAATGTAGTTTTACGCTGAAAATTGTCTTTGAACAAAGTGGCCTGCTCTGACTCAAGTGATCCTTCCTGTGCGCATGCAGATTTGTATCTGCCATCTTTGCTGACTGAAATAAATTATAACCAACTCAGCAGCACCAAATTACAGCCATATGAGTTAGATTCTGTCCTTGCTCATGCATCTCTTAAAGATTCAGCAAAGTGTCAATTACAGATTCTTTACTACTGTCTTTGCCAGAGACAAAATGAACCTGGCCTGACTTTCACATGGAAAATGCGTTTGTGGATTTGCAGTTTTTGGAACAAAAATAAATTATAAAAGGCAAGCAAAGTCATCTTTTTCATCTGCTACTGATAAGACCTATTTAGCTGTTGAAAAGAGTACAATAAAACTGGACTCAGACACTGCTGTTTCATAATCGACTTTGGAACTGGACTGGGTCAATGATGAGGTGACAGAAGAAAGCATGAAGCCAATAACCACACACATGGCTTTCACTTTAATTGGGATCTAGACATTATATCACATTCATAGACATAGAAGGACTACTTTGAATGATAATTTAAAATATTTTAGATACACCCATTGCACTTCAAGTGATAAACTGGCTTAAGTGCATTGCTGCTTTTGTGCCTATTTATTTATTCTGTCAATTTTATAGGTGATATTCTTTTTACAAAATCCAAATCCTGCATAATCATACTGAAAGCAGTTCCATATTTATAAGCTGATCCACATTTTCAGAGTCAACTGATATTACATTTGCATAACTCCTTTGTCTTGCTCCATTAGATAGCCAGTGAAATGAATTGTGTGTTTGTTCAGCTGAAGTTTTTATGCTACTTGGGGCTCCCTAGAGTATTCAGATTCCTTTACTACCAGAAGTGAAATCTCTTACCTGCTGTCTAGTGACACAAAGTTTATTTATTTACTCTGAATTCACTGAAATATGTCTGCTTAAAGTAGAGGTAGTTTTAACAGTTCAGGGCGGTTCACAGTTTCTTGGTTTCAAAAAAAGCTGTATTTTAAACAAATTACTGGAACAATTTCTTCCTCTAATTATAGTAGAGATTCTCAGCACCTCTTCACATCTTCTCTTTCCAGAGACCTTTGTTGGAAAATGTGAGCCTTGATTGGCAGCTAACCCCATTATTAGCAGAACATCTCCACAGTAAATTTCATTTTTGACCTTACTTCTCTGAAACAAGCTATTAGGATTACCTTATGAAACAATATTTGCTTTATCTCTGTGTCATCTGAGAAGGGAGAAAAGTACTACAGCTTTATTTCTGTATGACTTACTTTACTCTTTGATTCCAGAACATTTCTAACCCGTACATTTAACACAGTTTTTCTAGCTACAGTGCAACTCAGATCTGCAGGCAATAACAAAGTCACTGAATAATTGGCTATCCCACAAAACACCTGGTGTGCAAATAGTTTAATAAATCAAAACCACTGCATGGCTACCTGGTGTGACTGTTTAGTCTCTTTAGGCTACCCTCAGGCTGGCAGCTCCTACAAAGGTCTTAGTGTTATATGTTGTCTGTCCCTCTTGTCAGTGACAAGTGTCCCTACCACTGTCCTCAAGAAGTACAGAGGAAGGCAGATGCAAGCCAGGCAGCTGGTGTTTCCCTTTGTAAAGTGTGAAGTTCCCTTCCCATTTATCAGTGTTTAGGAACTTGACACCTTCACTGGGCACTGAGGCACCACAACTGTAGTGTAACACATTATTAAAATTATTGTTTGAGGTTGGCATTAAGTTTTGTTTATAGATGCTGAATGATAGAGTCAAAACTGGGCAGGTTCTGTCTTTTTGTTCTATTTTAATAACCAGTATAGGATGAATACTCAAAAGACCATAGGCCGTAAATTGCATAGAGGTAGAATATGCAAAACCCATAATTTTTTTTAATTGGTGGTACAACAAAATATACTTTGTCTCACATTACAGTGGTAATTCAGTCTTCACAACAGATATTACAGCCTTGCTTCTTCCCAACAGCCACAAAAGTTGTAAATGCTGCAGTTACAATCAAATCTAGTGTTTGACATGTTAGACATAACATTTATGTAGAAGGTGAGTAGAAATTTTGGAGACAATCTACCAGCTAAAAAAGATGAGGCCTTTCTCCCTCTCTCCCCTTCCTCCTGCCATACACATGACTTGCACTGGTTTTGGTACACTTGTGTGCTGGATTCAGCCAG
>NW_010245908.1:0-1684 GCF_000690775.1 Eurypyga helias
GACGTGCCCGTCTCCAGGGCCGAGAAGCCGCCCTCTGCCCCCGCTGTACCTCGGCCTGCCCTTGCCCGCTCCGGGGAGGCAAGCGCGGATGGAACGCTGCCTCTTCTCACTGCCCTGGGGGTTTTTCTTCCTTAAAAACCTGTTTTCATAATTTATTTGCCCTCGGTGGCTTTCTTTTCCCGGCATCTCCGCGTAGCCGTGTGCTCTCAGCGGCGTCTCTCGATGCCGGTGCTGACGTGGAGCCCGAGCGCAGTGATTTCCAACTAGAATTTTTGGAATCTATTTTTTCTCTTTCATTTCACCCCCTTCTCTGCGTTTTAAGCAGTCTGCGCGTACAGATGCGCGCGTGTGGTTCCCTTTCAGGCCTGCCTAGCCAGGTCTCTGCAGAGAGGCTCCAGAGAAAGCCCAGCGATGCTCCAGAGCGGCTTCGGAGGCATCTAGGATGCGTCTTCGGAGGCACCTCGGACTCCCGAAGGGCTCCTGGGCAGGGCTGGGACAGGCTGGGAAGGAGGGTTTGCCTGCCAGCTGTGCCCCAGCCGCCGAGCCGGGGGTTATCGTTCGCTAGAGGCAAAGCAGCGCTGCCGTGCTCCCGCCCTTGAGGAAAAAACAGTAAAATGGCAGGTTTTCCGTGGGGCTGCAGGAGTTGGAGGCTGTTGTTAGGGTGTATTTTTAATTGGGGATCTCTGGCTAAACGCTATGGAAAGCTTCACCGGCCTCACAGCAGTAAGATCGAGGCCTCGGGCATCGCAGCTCGGCGGCATGTTACCGTTTTTATTGCGTGTCCGTTCCCCAGCCTCGCCTCTGCAAGGTCTGAGTGCTCCTGTAAACGGCATCCGTCCCGGATCAAATTTAAAACCTACCTCTCTGCTTCTGAGATAATCGGATCAGGGTGGTTCATAGTAGATGTTTTTAATCCAATTCTTTCTTGCTGGACAGACGATTTTAAAAACAACTGAAATCTCCAGGGAAAAATAGCGCCGTGTTTATAGCAGCTTTCCTCCCGGACACGTGCTTGGTGTGAGAGCTGCGTCCTGGTTTGACTCTGTCAAAAAGCTCCCTGTAGCTTGGTGTTAGGTCTGGGAGAGCTGGAAGTGGAGTTTGGCAGGTGCCAGTCCCTCTACCTGCTGGAGCAGCCTGTGTTTCCCTGCCCAAAGGCAGCTGGTGACCAAATCTGGTGGCAAAAAGGCCCAGAATCCGAAGAGGTTGGAGCAGGGTGGTTCAGGGGTCAGACCTGCCTGTCTCTGGGCAGTGGTGATGCTACTGGAGACACGTGGCTTTCCTGCACTTGCAAACTGGTGGATTTGAGCATCACAGTGTCTTTGTGATGGGCTCTGAGGAATGGAGGGAGCCGAGCGGCTGTTGGAGCCTTTTGCAGGTCCAGTTCCAGCTGGTGATGAAGCTCCTCACCTCGTGACATCTGCGCCTCTGGCTTTGCGCCGTCCGCTGCCGTCTCCTCATCTCTCTCCCCTTTCTCTTCGCTTTAGGTCAGCGGTGATGCTTTGGTCGCTGCGCCCAGGAGAGGACCCCGCTACCAAAATCATCGTTTCCAGCTAGATTCACCTGAGCTGAGCAGCTGCCATGGAAACGGGCTGTGCGGAGGAGCCTGCCTGCACCAGGTCGCAGCCGGTGGTCTCCGGGCAGCGGGAGGGGAGTGACCAGTGGCGGGGGGAGAATGGGGACCGGC
>NW_010245908.1:1731-3214 GCF_000690775.1 Eurypyga helias
CCGGCAAGCTAAACGGCTTTCAAACTGTTCGGGGGGAAGCGGAGCATCTGCACGCTGCCCAGCTTCTTTGGCGGCAGAAGCAAAGGCCAGGGGAGAGCGCCCTCTAAAAAGGGCCTCAGTAAATGTAAGACCCACGACGGGCTCAGCGGTGCTGCCTACGACAAGGGCGGCGGGGCGCAGCTGGAGAGCCCTTCGGAGGGGAGCAGGGACTCGCATCCTTGCCCTTTGCCGAGCTCCCAGAGTGCTCACTTGGCCATAGACACCAGTGCCAAGTTCGATTTCGGCCAGCGGGACAACTCTCCACCCGGGAGCATTGAGGGATGTGAGAAAAATCCCAACGGAGATAAGTCCTCCTTTTCCAAACCAAAAAAAGGCCTGAAAGGGTTTTTTAACAGCATCAGGCGTCACCGGAAGAACAAAGCTGCCGAGTGTGAGAAAGCAGAGCTCTCTGAGTGCACTGGGGATGCGGAGGAGGCCAGCAAAGCTCCTGGTGCGGGAGTGGAGAGCCGGGAGGCCGCGGAGGGGAGGGGACTGGGACCTGTCCCTCTCGCGGCAGCCTGCCCGGGGAGCTCGGAGGATGACCGCTCGGTAGGCGCAGCTGCCAACTGCGGAGATGCTGCCGAGCCCGGCTGTCGCCGGGCTGATGGAGGGCGCTGCTGAGGTGACGATGCCGGGGAAGAGGGATGTTCTGGATACGAAATCAGAGGCTGACGCTGTTGTCTGTGCGGAGTTTGACCATGGTGATCTGCTGCTGGCCTTTCATCCAGACTTCATGGACAATGACGCTCCTTGCCTAAACTCTGGGGACCTGCTAAGCCTCATCTTAGGAGACGTCACGTCCCTGAAGAGCTTTGATTCCCTGTCGGGATGTGGGGATGACATTGCTGAGCCCGACATCACCGAGAGCACCATCTCTGTGGAGCGCAGCAGAGATGCTGGTAAGCGGAGCTCCTGCCTGGTCACCTACCAGGGCGGTGGGGAGGAGATGGCCATACCTGAGGAGGCAGAGGAGTACCTCCACCAGATATGGAACGGCAGCACACCAGGGAACAAGAGCTATGGAGCTCAGGTCTCGAGTAGCAGCTTGGAGACACACGCCTCGCACGTGGCGGAAGCCCACCCCTACATGGGGGATGCGATGGACAGTGGTGACCTCCTGACCCCACAGAGTGACCAGCAGGAGTCCGCCCCTAATAGTGACGAGGGGTATTACGACTCCACCACGCCTGGGCTGGAGGACGAAGGCGGAGACGGGCTCGGTGAGGTCAAGAAGGACCGTCTTCCCAGAGACAGCTACAGCGGCGATGCACTTTATGAGTTTGACGCGCTGATGAGTCCCTCGCACGGGGAGGAATCCCTGTTCGAGAGCAAAGTCTCCCGCCCGGTGATCTTCAGCTACTGCCTGGACTTCTGCCTCCCTGCTGAGAAGAACCTGATCCAGATGATGGATCAGAAAAGAGGACTGATGGAAACAGAGGAAGAG
>NW_010245908.1:3238-3785 GCF_000690775.1 Eurypyga helias
GCTGTACTGGGAGCTGCGGGGGGAATCGGTCTTGAAGCGACTTGATGTTGCCAGCACGGAGAAGTGTCCCCGGGAAAAGCAGTGCGTTGAATGTAAAACTAGAGCAACCAACTCCATTGGCAAGAATCAGAGTGGCCTTGGTGGTGAGCAGGTGGCCTCGCCCGCCCCAAACCGAGGTGCGAACAGTGGGGTTTCAGTGGCTAGGGCTGAAAATCCTGACTGGAGGGATTTTCCAGGGACTGCTTGTCCAGAAAACTGTTGCAACAGTCAAAAAGCCCAAGGAAGTTGCCTTATTCAGCTCACAAAGAACAGCCCAGGGTTCGGTTCGGAGCCGGACTGTGGGTTGTTTGAGGGCTCTATCCACAGAAGCGCAGACCCAGAGAAAGCAGGGATGTTCCCTGGCTACAGACTCTCGGAGCACGAGCGTGGTGGCAGAGCGGAGACCACCACCAGTAACCCCTCGGTGGGCAGCGAGCGCGAGCCCGAGCATGCTGTCAGCTTCTCCCAGGCGCTGGTGGAGTTCACCAGCAGCGGGACCCTCTTCTCC
>NW_010245908.1:4306-4529 GCF_000690775.1 Eurypyga helias
GCTTGCGGCCCCCCCAGTTTGACCCCGGCACGGCTGCCGGGGGGATGGAACGCTGGGGTTTTGCTCCGGCCGACGCCATGGAGAGTGCCTGGGAGCCATCGGAGCGGCTGGGCACTGTGTCCCCTTTCCTGTCTCTCTCCCGGAGCGTGGCTGGAGGCACGCCGGACAGGTGGCCCCAAGAGATGGAGCTGAACAGGTACCCCCTAAGGCCCTCCAATTTACC
>NW_010245909.1:0-12995 GCF_000690775.1 Eurypyga helias
CCTCTGCCCCCAGCCCACCGCCACCGAGATGATGTGTTAGTTCATCCGGGGGTGTTCGGGGAGCCAGCCCCCCTGCCCGGGATGCGGGGTGCCCCGGCGCAGCGAGCGCTCCGGCCCCTTCCCGGTGATGCTGCCGAGGTGGTCCCGCTCACTCCCGGGGGGCGAGATCCAGCTCCCAGAACACCCGGCGGGCTTTTACGGCCGAGACTGACCCGTGGTTTTAAACCCTTGCGTGCCCCCCACCCCCTGTGCCAGGACATCTACAAGCAATAATTTTAATTGTCTTCCTGAGAATTCTGACAGAACCACGTATTTTCCATCACATACCGGCCTTGAGATTATATAACATATTACGTAAAGTTATAATGACAAGCTAATATATATGCAAACTCTAATTATTATCTAGAGTTCCCTGCATATCCGTAGCTAGGCACGCAGCACGCCTGTGAGAGTCGGCTCTGCGGCGTTTGCATAGCCCACGCTTCTGGCTGTGGATGCGGCGTAGGAACGGAATGCACAGATATCTGACAGTGCCTATGTATGAGAGATCTATTACTTAACGGGAAAAGGTATCTGGAAATAGATTTCTCTCTGTTTTGAGGAATTTGTTTTGCTTTATCTCTGCGGGTAGTAAAAAAATAATAGGAAGAAACTGTGAATTACACTGAAAAAAAAAAAGATATTCAATTTGTCAGTTTAATATTACACTTCCTTTCTGCAATGCTACAAAGATTTAGAGCATTTCCAAAACTTCCAGCTCTAATCGGTGTCTCGTGTTTGTTTGGAGGACCTGCCACCACATGCCAGCTAAAAATGAGTGTCAATTAATAATAAAACCCACTCTTCCTTATTTCTGCACTCAAATAATTTAACAGGTTTTGATAAAACCACAGATGCAACAGTGAGAAGTTTCCAACACGTGCAGTATTAACAGTTTTCATTCCAAAGCACCACAACTTCCCAGAATAGAACTGCTGAATATTTCTTGGTTTTTCCCAGTGGCCATCTACACCTATTGTTATACGCTTAAAATACAAAGAATGTTCAACTCCTTAAAAAGCGTGTTTTTACCAGGAACATGACTGGTGGAAACCATCCCAAATCTAGGCAGTTAGAGTAAGCACGCTGCATTATTTGTAGCCTCCAAAATTAATTTCAAACAAGAAGTAGGAGAGCTTTTAGCCAGTGTTTTCCGCCACGTGAAAAGTAACCGGAAAACATTCGCCCTTGTAACACAACAGGATTCATGAACTCTTTGCTTCCTGAGCTACCTGAGCAATCACGTAACCTCTGCAGCAGTGCCTGAGTATGGCTTGCTGTTGAAAAGCATATTGTACTTATTAGTAAAACGTGAAATGGCTTAAAAAACAATCTGAGCTATGAATTGCCATCTGCTCAACGGCGGGAAACAGAAAGTAACCGAATATATTTTCTCACCTTTTTTTATAGTAACATAAACAACGCTCCAGAACACTATAAACTTGTAGCTGTACGAAAGGCGTTGGTAGAGTTCATCGTGGTCCGGGTCAGGACTTTGTCCACACTGTTAAAAGCTGTTTCTTTTAATTGTCTGCAAATGTCCCGAACTACTTCCCTCCCCCGCGAATAAACAAGATGTCCTTTTTAATTTCAGGGATTACGAGTTTGATCCTGCTTCCCACATGATACTCTGGTCCCTGATAAAGAGCTAGCCCGGGATCTGTGTGTGCCTCGAGACGTCAAAATACGGGTAGAGCAGCGCACACGGCGTGTTCCGATGCTCTGCGTGGGAGGGGAAGAGGGAAGAGTTCACATTACCCAGCTTTCCTGCAGCACTCTGCGTCGCTAGTGTCCATTGCCAGAGAAATTCATCCTTGTCCTCTCTCTGCCCCTTTTTGCCAGAGGAAAACCGAATGGGACTGCTTCCTCGGGTATCCAGCTTTGCCAGTGCCGAAAGCCCATTCCTCCAGTGCCTGCAAACCCGGTGACCTCCCGAGCGCTGCAGGGCCACGCGCCGAAGTCGGCTGGGAGCGCAGGGAGGCCTCAGCCCGTCCCGGGAGAAAGGCACTGCCTGGGTCTATGACAGGAGCAGGACTCCCTGCGAGCACTCAGGGGAACCATCCGTGCTGGCAGCTGCTGCTCCTGGTGACCCGGCTCAGCACACTAACGCTACCATGGAAAAACCAAAATACCACCTCTCTTCCTTTGCACTTAGCTGGAGTTACTTCCGTGCTCTTTTCAGCTTCGGGCTCCTGGGAACCCTGACTTTGTTTAACCTGTTTATTCCCCTTCTTGCCTAACAGCAGCTCAGCTAACTCGCCCCCAACACTCTGCTCCCACCACGGGAGCGATGGATCGGCGCGAAGAGCGTTTCTGGAGCGCAGGGAGCCACTCAAACCAAGCGGCCAGGTTCAGGCACGTGGAGGACGCGAACTGGAAGATCTTGACTGGGAGTGAGTTTCGCAAGGAGCACGCGGACAGGCGGGCTGCGAATTCCCACAGGACACGCACGAGTTAGCCGTTCTACAACGCAGAAATTCTCTTTGCCTGCCTGCTTCTCAGAAGCACTGCTTAAAAATAGTAATGATACAAGGAGCAGCTTGTCTGCTCCCTTGGAACTTTGCAGGAGTTCCATGTAAGGGAAGAGGGGTGTCGAAAAACGTCTCAATAGGAAAGGGAAATACAGTGGCATAAAAGTGGCCTGTGCCCCTCACGTTTTAATTTCCACCGTGCCTGCGGTAGGGCCGGGCACAGCAAACCTCCTCGAGACTGACGTGCAAAGCACGCGAGCTCCTCGCAAGAGCTGTATCAAAGCGCACGCCTAGGTGTTCTACACCTCACGCACCCATCGCCCCGTAGTGCTGAGATTCAAATCACCTGCCCTCCGCCGCTAATAAAAGTGAAATATATCAGGGGAAGTTTGAATACGGTGGCTCGACAGAGCATGTCATGTCTCACGCATGAAAATCATCATCAAAAAGTAGCTGCCATTTTTTGTGGCATGATTTTTCTGTTTCAAAGGGCAAGCTTTGAGATGCGGTAAGCCTGTACCCTTAAACTAACTCCTATGCCCCCCAAGAGCACCGTGCGAGGCCCAGCCATACAGCAGAACTCCCTGCTAGGCTGAAAAAAACACACACTACCAAACTCCCAGATTTTTTTGTTTGTTTTCCTTTTCAAATGTGCAGAACATCAGCAAAGCACAGGAAACAGCGCTCTGTTTTGAGTGGTCCTTCCCTGGTGAAGCTGCCACAGCAGAACACCACCCTGCTGTGGAAGTTACCAATATTGCTCTATCAAGCCTGTGTCAGTGTTTCCATTCTAGAATTTAAGAGGCTTATTCTCTGTTATTACAATAACTCCAGGCTGAATTAGACTGGGGGAAGATAGTTTTATTTAGTATTAGAGGTGTGAAAACACCTATCTTCCATCTAGTTGTTTATTTTTAACTAGGCAAGGGTAGGTATGAAGGAGGGTTTGTTGATTTTAGAGGCTCGTGTGGGTGTTCCTGTATCGTGGAAATTGCAAAAATCTCTTCCAGATCATGGATCCACATCATAAAACTAGGAACCTTCAGAGCTTTTGTAAGGAAATAATTTGAAGATCCACATGGGTTTATCACAGATAGGCAACAGCCTTGTTGGAGAGCACATACCAAATCCGGGTGCAAGCTCCCAGAATCCTGATGCCTCCAACGCCGTGCTCAAGATGCAGTCCCCACATCCCTTGGGACACTGCGGGAGGTCAGGAGGGGCTGTTTTGCAACAGCAGGAAAACATTTCAGCTTTCGAGAAGCCGTGCTTTCTGATAGTATTGGCTAAGGCCTAGCCCTTACTAACGCTTTCTAGAGAACACTCAGCCAAGCCAGGGCATCTCCGGAGAGCTGACGGAACCTGTGGCTCTTTCAGCCTGTCCCGAACTTGACTTTTCAGGACAGCAAGAAGCTAGCCAGCCTTCGGGATGGAAAGCGTGTAAGATGCTGCCTCTGTGTTAGAAAGCAGCTCCCAACAGACACAAGCTGTACGCCACTGAGTGAGATGCAAACCAAGCACAGGGACTGTCATTAAGGAACCGCACACAACAGGTATTTTGTTCTGCGTGAATGGTGACAGTATTGACGCAAGGACGGACAGTGCCAGCTCCTCACCGGTGCTCGGTCTCTGCTGGAAATCCCTAACTGAAGGGATAGAACCAATGCAGATAGGTGTGTTACAGCTTTAGGTGCTGGAGTCAGAAACATTTGTAAAGCCCGTTTGGTGTGGATTCATGCAATAGACAGCAACTGCTCCAAAAATTGCCTTTGCTTCTAGGAAGCGGATGCTTTAAGAATTGGTCAAGACCCCAATTCCCAAGTAGCCTCCAGGAAAAGACCCATGAACCTGTGTCAAATACGATGTCTCCAAATCCACCACCTCAGCAGGTGGTTTCTTTGAAGAGATCAGGGTGCCCTCTTCCTCCTGAGCTTGTCCTTCCTGAGATCAGGCTAGTGGCAGAGGGAGACAGAGGAGGAAAATTTATGTGCCACTGCTTGTGCCATGCCTGTTCTGTAGATAGCGTGAGGACTTTGTTCCTCAGGACTGTCCACCTGGCGCCATTCCTGAGCAATAAAAGCTCACCCTACGTAAAGTATTTTAAAGCAAACAGTTGGTGTAATGAATACCTTAATGCTCTGTAGCTAGATGGCAATACCTTAAATAGGAATTACTCTGAACATCCCACTCGGTGAAAAGAACCAAAGTTCACGTACCAGCTCCTCCGGCCAGCGGGAGACAGGACCCCGCAGAGGCTGCGTGTTTGTCATATGGGGGATGACTTCTGTGTCACTCCCCAGCGATTCCCTGGGGCTAATCCATGCACACCAGCAGCTCCCCAAAAGAAGAGGTGTTGCAGCAACCCTTGTACCTAGGGAGAAGGTGAGCTGGCCACCGGTGCGGTCTCTTAGACAATAAATGGAATTGTGTGGGTGGGTGTGTGCGCACCCACACATGTGTTCATGGGGGTCTGGGGTCAGGCATCAAATATTCTGAAAAAAATAGGGTTCTACACTGCACCACTTTCCTCCATCTTTGTGATCTCTGCACAGATTCTCGCCCTGCCTTCATCTAATTTAAAAAAAAATTAGAGCCAAGTGCTATCTGCGATTCATCTGTGCACATCATGCACAAGAGCAATAGCTGATTTCATAAGATACCTGGGGAGGAAAAAAAAGTCTTTATCATTTAAGATCAGAATTTGTTTACCAGGCTGTTATTTAAACTGAGGAATACAGGCAAAAATCTGAAAATCTGACTTAACGTTACTCGGTTATGATCTGTATTATTGTTCTGACAGTTCTGCTGGGGTGACTTTATAGTAGGCAGGCTCAAGACAACACGGGATGAGGTACTCTGCAGAGAGTTGCATCCTAAGCTCCGCATTCCTTCATTTGGATTTTGTTGGTTCAAAACCAGGTCCCCCTTTTTTCCTTTTGAACACTATGAATGTAAAATAATTACTGAAACCAGGTGTATATATGCATTGTACCCAGGGAACATTTACAGCACCCCAGAAACGGGCACTGACTGGAGCCTTTTTTGTTTGTTTTGGCATAGTACATTCCGTTATTTCACACTGTTTTATATGATTTCACCATTAATAATAATACCCTCTACCTCAAATGAAAGCAGTATCAATTCACAACCTTCTAGTCCAAATCATACAGGTGAAAAATAGGACTCTTAATTTTAAAAAGAATAAGTGCATCTTCCACTGCACTTACAGGTCTTTTTTCATGAAAGCAAGTGCCATTTACTGTGTGGCTATTTCAGTGAGCTAAATATTTATTGAAAGCTCAAAGCATGCACTAGCCTCATTTTCTCTAGTTGTTGGATTCAGATTCATAAACCTGTTTCCTACTTAAAATGAAAAGAGAATTCAGAAATGTTTAGCGTGAAGTGAAAAAAGCAGCAAGAAAATGACTAACAGATACCAGCGCACTGCATATTTATTTTGTCCTGTCAATTATTTTTAAAGAATTCCCTGCTTATAGAGGAAGATCTTAAAAAATACCTCGACTATCAAATAAAGACGTCCACAAACACTGGTTTCTTCATTTTTCCTCATTTTGGAGAAAGGAAATACTACAAGGGTTGTTTTGTTTTGGTGGTGTGTCGTCCCCCTCCCACCCCGCCAAGTTTATTATACTTTTGCCAGTGCTGAAAAAAAAAAAAAAAATCATGTTTCAAGGGTCACAGAATAAACCTGCATAAAGAGTTTATGACACTACAGTGACGCACTTAGGAAGCTGAATACTCATCAGCACCTGCAACATTAGGAAATTGCAAATATCAGTTGTTCTTAGCAACACTGCGGAGCAGCAGCCAAGTGTAAAGTTCCATAGGTACCAGCTACTCCAGGGGCAGCAGTGGCTCCAAGCAAACACTTGCGGAGGCCTAGACCTGGAGGTAATTTCAATGTGTTTGTATCCAGTCATGAACACACAATCACCTATTGAAAGTGTCTGGCTTGGAGTGCAGACAGATGGAGAGCACAGAGGTTAGTACAGCCAGGCCTCAGACTGACCTCTGCGGAGAGAATTAAATCGGTCTGACCTTGTTGTGAAGCCTAAATTATATCCACAGACCCCCAAATAATGCATCTTTAATACATCACTGCCCTCTTTTTATCGGCCTCCTTACCTCGAGGGTATCTTGTTTGCTAACTACCGATGTTAAATTGCAGCTATTTATGCTTGCATTTGTGACCTCGGTGGGAATCTTGTCACATCTTTCAGGAACACTTGAAAAAACAGAGAAATATTTACAGGGGGAGAACATATATAAAACGAGGGTCTTGTTTCATTTAGGCGTAAAATAAACATGAATAGGAAAAGAAACCCGCTTCAACCGGAGGGCACTGTAGCCATTGTATGAGTCTAACACAATAGTCATTGTAGGATTCTGAGCTTCAATATCATCCATAACCTATCATCTGGACAGCCTGGAAAACGGCGCGGTGCCACATAACAGGATTTCCAGTATCTTAGAAGCACCTTTTCTTCTCAGATATTTTTCTTATTTCAGGATTTTAAATTTCCAAGTGGTACTAAGCACAGGGTAACCCCGTGACACCTGTCAGTTTTGGTAAAACAGCCCTCTGGAGAGAAACAATACCGAGTGGGCAGGCTGGGATCTGGACTGGGAGCTGGCTCAGTTCCTAGGAAGCGTTTAATTGGCACTGCTGTTGCCTGTAACAGCAGAGGAGCCCAGTGGAAATTCGGGGGAACTGCACCCCTTCCCACCGGGGTTTGCGTTTTGTGGTTTGTCTTGTGCCTTAACCCCAATAAAAGGTGCTTGGGGAAAAAAAAAAATCTCAGTCCAGGATGTTGCTTTCCACGTACCTTTATCCTAAGGTGCAGCAAGTTCCTTTTTTGGCTTCCGTTAATCAAAATAAAACTTTGATTGAAGCGACATAAAGGAAGGTGGTTTTGTTCCTCTGCGGTTCGTTTGGGATTTTGGCTCTGCCACCGGCTGTCTGTGTAATCCCAGGCAAGTCACGGGGGCCCAGGACAGGGAATCCTCTGGGAACCTCCATAAGGAACGCCGTGACTCCACAGGCCAGCCAAGCCCTCCGTGCCACCGCTGGGAACGCTTTTCCTGGCAGTGGTGAGCGGGTCGGGCGGCTCACCCATTTCGTGGGATCGCACCTGTCCACGCAAGAGGTGCTTCCGCGCCAGGTTTGGCACCGCCGCCTCCCCGACCTCCCGCGGCTCTCTAAGCCAAGGAGCGAGAAGCACGCGCTGCCTGCTGCCAAGAGGGCTTCCTGCGGGTTCCGCCAGCCGCGTCCAGCGAGTGAAGGGAGAGGGGAGCGCCAGGCGCGGCACGCAGCTGCCGGGCGCGGGAGAGAGCGCGCCGGTGCGCTGCTGATTTCAATCAGCTCCAGAACCACACCATTAGGTTAAACTGCTGATGGAGGTTGAGTTTGGTTTAATGCTTGGCACTGAAGTGCTGGAACACGATGCCTTCTCCCTGCTATGCTCTGCCAGAAGAGCAGGCAGATCAGGAATTCCTTAAACTGAGAAAAAACCCAAACCATCAGAACTCTGCTAGTTGTCTCGCTGAAGAGCTGCCCTCCAGGGTGGGCTACAGTGGTAACCCTCCTCAGATATTTTACTCTCAATGGTAGCGTTTATATGCTAAAATAAAACTGATATTTTACCTTCTCCCTCAGATTAAACAGCTGGTTTTCCAAACAGACCCAGCACGGCGAGCCCCATCCCAAGCTGCCCTCTATTAGCTCTTGAAGCAGCTCATTCCTTACCCCAGGAACGAGCTTTGGGATCAAGTCAGCCACTCGGCATCCTGCAGACCCCTCGCTGCCGATACAGACAGTAAGCGCCCCTAATAACTTTCCTTGTGCTGAGGAAACCCGTCCTCAAAAAGTAACAACTGTTGGTCAAAAGTGCAAGCCCCGGGCACAGGAAGAGACGCGACTGTGTGCGATGGGAACTACACGTTATTATTTTAATGGGGCTTCTTTGGCTTATGAGCCTGCAGGTTCTACTGAGAGCCACGTAGGGATAACGTACTTGGAAGGCAGAGGTGAGCGCAGCCCGTGGAGCCGCGCTGTTTGCGTTTTCTGCCTGCAAACGTGCTACAAATCCCCAAAAAACGGAAGTTTTGCATTGCGGAAGTGCACTGCAGAGCATGAGCACTAAACTCAGCTGTGTTTTCTGCAGACTCTTGCTGGTATTTTAAGGGTATTCCAGATAAATAGAGATTCCAGTATGTCAAGGGACAGGACCAGCAGCCGACTGCAACAGCCACCAGTCAGGGTCTGTCAAGTCCCCCGAAGCCAGGGTTACGGCTGCAGTTGCTGCTGCCTGGTGAGTGCCTGGGGTGGCTGCTGCATCCCAGGTTGGAAAAGCAGCTCCCTTCCGACAGCAGCAGTCTTCCCCCACCTTCTAACCCGACAGCTCCAAGGTCACCGAGCCTGGTCCTGAGATCTCATGGCTGAGGCAGCAAAATTCAGTCTTGCCAGCCCTGCTGAGAAGTCTTGCTCTGGTCTGACCCCACTCTTAATTCTTCCTCCTCTTCTATGTGGTTCTCCACAAGGTGCGTGGAGCAAGGAAGAGAGCCCCCAGGTGCATACCTGTCTGTGTTTTCCCAACCATGGAAGAGACAATCACAGGATGGAAAGGATATGAGGGAGAAACAAGCCAGGGGGGAAAAGGTCTGTCTTCAAAATAATTTAATCCTCCAGGGCTGCAAACGCAAAAAATAAAAGAGTCTGATTTGAACAGTCATACAGGAAATAATGAGTACAAACTACTACCTGCTTCCTTTGGCTATACAAAGCTAAAAAGTAGTGATAATCACACTATTTGATTCCATGATCTGATTCCTGTGTTACCTTATTTCCCAGAAACTATAGCTCTGCGTACCACAACATGCCTGTCAAGATGTGGATTTACAGGTTACGCTGTAGTAGAACCTGCTGGTTTTCAGCTCCAATCGACATTTGCTTGTCGGTACATGCCTGACAGAGTTACAGTCCAGATTAGGAAACATTTGTTTGTGCCCCAAAATCCCCAACATATTTTTCCAGCCCTGTTCCCAGTGCTGAGCTCCATGCCACTCCAGCTCTCTGGTAGTCAGCTCTCACACTGCTTCTTGGTATAAAATTGATTAGAAGCAGCATGAAATGTCATCATGCTGACCCTCGGGAGGCTGGGCCCAAAAATAACATATGGGAGAAGTGGCCTTTTGATTAAACTTTCCATTGCCCAAAACTGTATGTTTCCCCTCACAGTGCATGTGCGCACACGTCGTAAGCGAAGCTAAGTCTCCATCAGCTGCAGACACAACGGCGAGTTTAGCACAGAGCTGTTCTTGACAACATCAGCGTTGCTGAAGTCAGCAGGACTCTTGCCATCAGCTTCAGCAGTGTCAGGAAAGGGGTCCTGTGTTCCACTTTTTCTTTCACATCTCTCTCTTCCTGGTGTCGCTCAGGTGAGAGTGGAGAGAGGATGCAGAAGTAACACAGAGCAGGCCCAGGCTGGCTCTCTGCGGCGTAAGAGCTGGGGGGGGGTTAGGGGGTGTGTGTGGCAGCAGTTTCTTGGGAAAGCAACGCAGATTTTCAGGCATTCTGTAAAGCCCATGCCAATGTGTTTCCTGGGTAGTGTTGGTTAAATGCAGTTTGTACCTTTCCAAGGAAATGCAGCTGCCAAAAGATGACCAAAAAGCTCTTTTGTTAGGGTCCAGAGAAACCCAGGTCCTGCTCCAAAGAGACAAGGGATCTCCTTGTTTTTTGGTGGGAAGAAGAAAAACGGCAAAGAAAGACACGTCCTCACGCACACCTATACTGATATGAACCTCTGATAATACAAATCCAATTTCCATATTCATATATTTATATATCTGACTGTTCCCATTTCAAAGAGCCTTATTACCTAAATTGCTGCAGAATAGCCAGGTGCAAAGGAATGAGGGAAGGATGGAATAGCAGACTTTGGAACCTGAATTTCCAGGCCCCAGTAGCTTTGCCATAGTCTTGTTTGCATAGGTTTTTTACTCTATCCTAGCAGCGCCAGCTTACCTCGAGCCACTAGCACGTACAGTATCAGTGTTAGAGATGGGTAACAATGCAGCTTGACTAGGGAGTGAAACACAAAGGTTTGTGTCTTCTGGTCCCACATACAGAGCTTGTCCCTCACCCAGGTAAAACCAGTGATATACAGTGACAGGCCACGAGCTGCTGCCATTTTGAGAACAGTACACATCAAAATTTACCACTGCTTTTCTGCACAGGTCAGTGCTGTCTGAGACCGGAACCTGCCTCTGTGGGGCTGTGTCCGGGCCACAGCAGCATCCTATGGTTGCTTTTGCACATCAGCAAAGCCACCATCAGTCTAAAACTGTTTTTGAGACCTACAGATGAATGACAAGAGGCAGACATGATAACAAATAATGACTTTTTTTTTTCCCCCCAGAAAACAGGGCTGGAAATGAGCCGGCAAGAGCTGAAGTGATGTACGGCAACACATATTCTGCCTCCTCTCACTCATGCTTTCTCTCTTTTCCTTTTTCCCCCCAAAAAACAGGGCTGGAAATTAGCCGGCAAGAGCTAAAGTGATGTATGGCAACACATATTCTGCCTCCTCTCTCACTCATGCTTTCTCTCTTTTCAGAGTATACATGGATCTTTTTGTCCCAACCCCAGCTGTAGCCCTTCAGAATTTGAGGAGGCCAGCTCCATTGCTACACTATAGATTTTTTTTTTCTCCCCTTACACTTTTCCTCTCTCCTTCCCCACCATCCTCAACCACTGAGTTTGCAATGCCTATAATAAATTGGGAAAAAAAAAAAAGTTTCCAAAAGACTTCTCTAGTAATTCTCAAGGATTACCAAGACCATTATTGAGAGGGTATTTGGGAAGCGACGGAAAGACAGAAAAGTCACACGTGCATGGTGGGACATCCAGGGTTAGTGCAGTGCGGCTGTGTGGAGCCTGCACACCCAGACCGATTTAAGGTAAGATTTTGGTCAGTAGGTGGAGACCCCAAGTACACAGTGGTCTAACACCAGATTTGCGAGAGGCAGAAACTGGAATCGCATTCTAGGACCGTTGTTTAACATTCTACGTATGTGAGATAGAGAACGAAAGAATAAGAATTATCTTAAAATCCCTGCTAAATCATGCCCTGCTTTCTCAAGGCAACCTCGAGCTTTAGTAGTTCAGACAGATTCTCTAGCTGACAATTAATATTAATGGGTAGATTTCACAATGTGGCATTATCACACTGTGAGATGGGTGGGCATACCATCTGGGTTTTGGCAGGTATTAGATGTAATCAAAGGGATTACTTGGCTCAGGGAGAAACAGAAAACCTTGGGGTTGTTTAGGCTCTTTCTTCTTTTGTTTGGATGCAGCTCGAGGTGTACTTAACTATTTTCCCCCTGTCCTTTGTTTCTTGTGATGAGCGTTTCTGAGTTTACAAGGGAAACGAAAGCCAGATACCAAACACATTGTATTAGTCCGAATCCGGACCGATTTGCCTGAGAGGCTCTCAATTCCTCATGCATTGTTGTTTTGGGATCGATTAGCAGCTCGTTAGCTGTTGCTTTTTCGAAGGTTAAGCTGCCTATTTAACCACTGAAGGAATTAAAAGGAAAAATATATTTAGATAATCCACCAATCGGACCTTTTTCAAGATGCAAACCGAGGAAGTCAGGTGTGTGAACACATACTCAGGCGGAGAAATAGACTTTGCCCTCTTCTTCCCACAAAGCAAACACTAAGTGCCAACTTTCCCGAGTGGGGGGACGGAATTCCCCTCCCTCCCGTTTCCTCCTCCCAACTCAGCCCCGGCAAACCCCCGAGCACCAGCAGCTATCAAGGGAGAGGGTTAAGCTTTAAACTTTGGGAAAGCTATTGATTTGGCAGCCTCTCCCCTCCTGTCTGTGCCCCAGTTGATTGGAACTAAGTAATCCTCATCAATCTGTGGTAATGCAGGACCGTGTTTATTGCTGTAGTAGTTAAGTTGTTGTTAATTTTACACTAAACGGTTGTTATGATGATGAATGAGTAGCTCGGGCTGCCACCCAGGGGACTTCAGTCCGTGCAACCAACAAAAGGGAGATCGCAATGGGAAAACTAGGGAAGAGCCGGAGAGCCCATTCGGTAACTTTTTGCAGGACCTTAAAAAAAGGGAAGGGAAAAAAAAAAAAAAAAAAGGAGAAAGAAGAAAGCTGATCTTCTGGTTTGCATTTGAATTTGGATGCTGTGGGGTAGAAGGTGCTGCCTAAGCGTAATTGCGATTCTTTTACATACCGGCTGGGATCAAAGAGGGGAATGAAAGTACAAGCGATTCCCGCCCCGGTCCGCTCCAGCCTGGCAAAGCAGCTGACGGGATCCTGCCCAAAAGCATCGCGCTCCTTTGCTCTTGGAAAAATCCCGTCCCTCTCGGGCTTTTCCCCCGGCGCGAGGGTTCAGTGCTGCGAAGGCTGGGCACAGACCGCCGGCAGCCCCCCCGCTCC
>NW_010245910.1:0-7322 GCF_000690775.1 Eurypyga helias
AGTCCTTCTCCTCAGGGCTGCAATATAAAAATACTGCTTTTTTTCTTCCTCTAGATACTTTTGAAGATTCAAATCTGTTTGTGGTATTTCCCATAGCCTGATGTATTTTAGACTATTTTTGGTAAAAAACATATTAAATGTCCTTAATTTAATCTCTTTGTTCATATTATCACAGAATCATGGAATGGTTTGGGTGGAAGGGACCTTAAAGACCATCTAGTTCCAACCCCCCTGCCATGGGCGGGGACACCTTCCACTAGACCAGGTTGCTCCAAGCCTCATCCAGCCTGGCCTTGAACACTTCCAGGGATGGGGCATCCACAGCTTCTCTGAGCAACATGTCCCAGTAATATGTTGCTATGTTCAACATAGCAAGCTCTGTATTTCTGCAAATCATTCTTCTTCCTTTTATGTTTCTTTCCTTTACATATTTGCATGCACTTATTTTATTTTCCTTTAACTTTACCTTGACTAAGCTGATGTACATGATAGTCTTTTGAGAGTTTTTCCAAAGTTCTTCCTCTAGCCTCTTATCTTGATATTGCTTAGTCTGAAGCTTTTCAGTAAGATTTCTAGATAACCACGCAGAAACCTAGGTGCCATCCCTTTGCTAGGAAATGACTCTGTCCCGTAATGAGACAGAGGACCCAAACATCAGTTTTTACTTCCCTTCTCTATATCCTAGTGAGGTAACCAAGTTAATAATCACCTTAATTTAAATATTAGTACTGGGAATTATTTTGCATGCAGAAGTTATAGTTTCACTTTTTTCATGTCAAAAAAATATGAAATATTTTTTATTGAAAAAATATTTCAATAAATATTTTTAAATTTTTTAATTGAAAAGGTATTCATATTGCAATGTATTTTGTTTGTACTCCCAAACTTCCTTTTTTTTGTAACGGTACACTTAGGCATTCATAAACCCTATTGACATAGTATTGATCAGGAATAAAATTGACACATTTCATTCCTACTGTGAATGCAAACACTAAATGGGTGTGTTTTCTCATTTTTTTCATTTGAATAGTAAGTACAAAACTAAAGAGAGCTTCAAGGTCTGGTTTTGAAGCGGTCTTGAATGTATAGAAAGATGGTGAGTGCATTAATGGACAATCAGCAGTTTTACTTTGGCAAAAGTCGATGAAAGTGTTTTTAAAGGCAGTGACCTACCTGATCCTCCCTGCAGCCTTGCCACTTCAAAATGATCTTCAGAAACCAGTGCTAACCCGCACAGAATGCTGAGAAGCGCTAAAACTTGCTCTGCACGTTGCGATGACTAATTGAAAGAAACAGCTTGATGAATTTTCTACTCCAGTAGCCTGGCTTTTGCAGAGAAACCGCATTTCTGAAACACAGCAAGCTGAGACCAAAAAGTTGTTGCCTCAAGCAGTGGATCTTTGATCTGGCTGTGGCTGATGTTGCGTAGCTGTGAATTGCTCAGGGTGACGCAACATCAGTTCTGCGCCGTATTACTTGCAGATCTGGATGATGAAGCAGAAAAAAAACCTGTGTATGTCTTTAACCCTGCAGCTGTGTTACGCTGCATTTCCTTGAACTCAAGCTCTTGCACTGCTTTCTTGAGAAGAGCAGTGCTGTTTATGTATCTGAGAGACCTAATGGTGGTACTTCTTCTGTAGTGTCACTCCTGCCTACCAGGAAAGTGTAGATGAAAGAAAGAAAACTAACTGATGTCCTTGGGAAACTGCAGTGAAATACTGTCCTCCTGTGTTAAATTTACACATTATAAGAGTGCTAAAAAACCCCAAATGTCCCACAGTTCTCTGTGAGCTGAGGAGGTGGGGGTAGAATCAGCCATGAAGGGTGTTGTAAATTCCCCTGACAGCTAGTGGGAAGAAGGAAAAATCCTCAAAAATCTGTGTCCGAAAAGTTGCATATACATTGCATGCACATTCTTGTGTATTATTTTCCTACACCAGCCAGCTGACATCTATCCCCCTACCTCAGTGACGTTGCTGTAGTGATGTGCAGATGAAGAGTGAAAGGAAATGAAGGCAAGGTCAGTCCCAAACTGAAAAAGCATTCTGTTTCAACAAGCCCTTTATTCCCAGACAGAAGGGAAAGCTTTTTTTCCTTTAAATCATACTTCATCTTGGTGACAAGTGACTGAAGATCAGAGTGAAGCAGAGAGAGAGGGATAATTGGGTTAATTCAGCTTGGCCTATATTTCCAAGATTTGATCAAAGACTGACTAAATAATTGAGGGGAGTTGGTTTGTTGTTCTGTTTTGGTTTGTTTTTTGTTTCATTTTTAAAAAAGACTAATTACAGCTTGTAAGAAAATTATCACAACCCCTGAAACTTAGGAAATATTGTGTGAGATCTGGGTACAACGTTGGTACAGTTTATAAATAAATAATACGTTATTTATGCAGTGCATTTCATCAAGAATTATTTCAAAGTGCTTGGCAAATGACTGTGGCTTCTGACTTTGAAATTAATGATGAGCACATTTGCCTTTATTATACCGTGGGGCAGAGATGGCAGTGGCTGGGGGAAGAGCTCAACTGGAAGTGGGAATCAGGAGGTTCTTGCGAGACTGGCCTCTAGCCTGGGAGGCATCTCTGAGCGTGGACGGACGGGGAAGCAGTAGCAGACCGGAATGAATGGCTGAGAGTTGGTGTTAGAAACCTGAGAGGACGTGATGTTAGTGTGCGTGACTGTGCTCTTCTCATGTGAACAGGGCTGTTTCATGCTAGGAGAAAATTTGCTGTCCTGCATTATGGCACAAAAAAGGAGTGGAAAATTGTGTTGGCAGGTTCATGGAGCATCGCTCAGACTTAGAGATAAAAGGGCAAAAAGTGGCTTATTTGAAGAAACTGATAATTAGACAGCTAGATCCCATTCGAAAGTAATCGCAAACCAGATAAAACCCCTGAGCCTACTTTTCTCATTTTCATTATGTTGATTTGTTGATTTTTCTGGAGACAGTATTTTCATAATCTTTATGCTTCTCAGCCAGAGGTCCCCAGCCTCTTCCACATGGAGGCAGTCACTGATGCAGAGCACTGGATAAGTCAATGCCATGCTTCAAAAAACAACTGAAAACGTGCAGGGAGATTATAAGAGTGAAAGGCAAACTTCAAATGTACAAGCAATTTTTGTTGTAGTGTGCTTTTTTATGTAAGTGTTGTCTTGCTTGGCTGGTAGTAAATGTGATATGTTATGGTACAATGAAATAGTGCTGCTTCTTTATAGAACTGGGGATTAAGTCTGCGGCTCTGCCTCTCTGGCCTTCTCATCCATGAACAGAGGTTTTTAATAGAGCATCCAGCCATGGCCTTGCCTGGAGAACTGACATTTCCTGAGAGCGTGATACTTGTTTCACGGCGTCCAAATACCTCAAGCTGCTGAAGACTCCTGGAGCAGAGAGAAAGCCAACAGGGTCTGTGGAACACCACTGGTAGCTGGTTATTCTCTGATGAGAGGAACTGCATGCTGCTGGTGGATGTGGTTACAGTGGATGTAATTGTAACTCTGATTCTCCACTCTCTATGTGCCTGTTTTTGATTAAGTGTGATGCTTGGTTTAGGTAAAATGTTCAACTATGACCTGGCGCCTTGTCCGGCAAAGTCATACGGGGTCATTGCATGTGGAGAAATGTTGTCACGTCCTCACAGTTTCCATTGACCTGTAGTACAAGGGTGCCCTGGGACACAGACATGATGTCTAAGAGGTCCAGGATGTTCAGTTTTCTGTGCAAAATCCTACAATTCTTAGTTTTAGCCTGAGTCACCAGTGTGAAATACCTGTATTTCTTACAAGCATTTTCTCTGTAGTTCCATTTGGGCATTGCAGCAGATAGACAGGTAGGTGCAGCAGCCATAAAAATTCCTGTTCCAAGAGACCCCAAATCCCCTTAATTTATATGTGGTTTCGGGTATTAGCACCATTTCAAAAAGATGTAGTTTCAAAGGCTGCAGCTCCTGTGTTGTAATGCACAGGTTACACAGAGACATTCACTTCGTTCTTGTGAAAGCAAGGTGATGGATATCACCCATAACCAACCTGCATTGACTTATGTGGTAGCTGATGTCATGGTAGTAATCAAATGAAGAAATATGTGTAAATATTTTTTTCCTCCTGGCCAGTATTTGACCTGTGTTATTATTAGTCAGTTTTACCACGGAGTGGGTTTCTCCTTTTAGTTTCTTGTTCTTCCCTGTGAGGGCTAGACTTGAGGTGACTTGTCAGACCTGGGCAGAACAGAGATCACCCTAGGTCAGTACTGCCTTATGGGGCAGGTGGGCCTGTGGTACCTACCCCATCCTCCCCTGGACCAGTCATGGATGCAACTCTGTTGCATCCAAGTTCCTAGTCTTTTCTGGTCTCCTGCATGCAGACTCAGGGTGAAGGCTGAAAATCCGGTGTTTTTCCCTCTACACTACTGGTGAAAAATAGTAAAGCACCTCTTCGGGTTAGCACAAGAATACACTTGAAGGAAAACCTGGTTTGTCTCTATTTCGAAACAAACCGGTGCAGTGCAGTAGGATTGATTATCCAGGAGGTGGCAGCTGAAGTATTCCATTGCAGTGGGAGGGAAAACCTGCCTGTAACTAACCAGTTTCTGCTTCTCTGCAAGGGGAAAGTTTGTACTTCCTTAACACTGCTCTAGAAAGAAAAGTCATGGATGTGTGCTTTTGTCCTACCACCTCAAGCATCCACCCCAGCCTTTGAATTAATTCTGGGTGTTATTGTGTGGTGCTACTCAGAATTAATTCAAAGCTTGGAAAAATTTGCTAGTATGCCATTTCATTCCTGTGCCTTTTCTCTTTTTGACTGGCTTGAAAATTGCTAGATAAATTCTGGTCTTTTGCGGGGGAGCATGTCTTTGATTTCTTTGGTATATTTTGTTTTGTGTTCTTTTCAGAGGCTGATGTCCGTACTTGTTGCGCTTGGAGTGCCATTGGCAGTCAGAGTATCTTTTTCATCATTGCAATGATTTTAATCTTACCAGTTGGGTTTAAGTGGTGTCAACACAGCTTCCACCTGACTAACAGTCTATTCTGTATATAAATAAACAGACCCAAAGTGCCTATTAAGTCTGCAAGGTAACATGAGTAAGGAGAAATCAAAGCACAGCTCCATGCGTAGCCGCTGACGGTGTTGTCCCTTACAGAGCAAAAAGCTTCATAGTAGAGGGCATTGCCAGCTCGACTGTTAATGTTCTGGAGAAGGTGGGTCTTTCATCCACTTGCTTTAAGTGGCTAGAGAACAGCAAGCTACAGCTGGCCTGACTTCTTTTTATGAAAGGGAATTACAGAGACAGCCTGAATCATAGGTGTTTAAAACATTTACACCCTTAATAAGCTGGAACAGCTAGCTGGGGATTCCTAGCTTTTGATTAAATGTTTGGAGCAGCCAGCCCTTCAACTGTACAACTTCCAGAATGGCAGGTGTTGATTTTTCTCCCTTAGGCAGCAAGTGAAAATATACTTGTATTCCCTATTATATTCAAACCGACAAAAAAACCAACAACCAAAAACCAAACCAAAAACCCCACCCCCAAACAAATCCTGCTGTCTGAAGTAGAATCTGTACTTTTTCACTGGTCTGAAAAATATTTCACAGCTTCTAGGGAAGTGGGTTTCTGTCCTCTGAAGTCCCGAGTACTTGAAGTTTCAAGGCCTGACCCCAAACACAGGCCTAAGCGTGTGTTTATATATTTTCTAGTGTCCAGTACGATCTCTTCCTGGTATATTTGCTCATCAGGGACCTGTCTGTGCTGCCTGCTTGTGCAGGATTATAACTCCAGTAGATGCAGCAACACGGGTGCGTACTTGGAGAGCTGTACCACTCAGTCAGGCGTCTCTTACTTGCAGAGTCTGGATGGTGTCAACAGTATTGGTTTAGTTCTAGAGAGGAAGAGATGGATGAATAGCAAATACGTTATTCACTCCACTCCAGGTTTCTCAGTCAGTTATGAGCTTGGCTTGACCTCAGTGATTTGCAAAGGTTCTTGGAGAAATATCTGTGAATTAACTGGGAATGATCCATGGTACAGAAAAGATGGTTTGACAGACAAATTTTATTAAAGTTTCAGAGTTCTTTATATCTAATTTTTAAAGAACAGTATCTATCTTTGGGAGAATAGTAGTCATTAAATCCCTCTGGGTTTCCATTTGTCTTACAGTGAAAGATACATGCCGGTTACGTCTGGGCCTTCAGGTGATACTTCAGCAGCGTAAACGGGCTTTACGTGAGGTTCCTGAAGCCAGTTCGGGAGACAGCACGGATGCAAGGCACGCATGTCAACCTCCCTAGGCTATAAGGATGGAGTTAGGCCAGACTGGCAGATAGATACCAGGAGGGGCTGGAGTGTACTCCTAGATGCCATAAGAACTGAAAGTTGATGCCCCAGGGGTGGGTTTACACCACCCTTGAAGCCAAGGGATCACAGTTTCTGCCCTTGAACCTTGTTAGTACTGCCCAAGAGTGGGCACGTTTGGCTGTAAGTGATGGAGCCAGAAAAATCACGTGGACCTGCAGCCCTGCATTAAACCTTTCTTTGGGCCAAAAGAGAGGCCTGGCTCTTCTCCAGGAAATGCAAGAGCTCAGAATAAAGGCTGACAATTACCTGTTCCATCACTGAACATTTCTTCACCCTAATGGCCTGGTTTATCTTGCACACCTACAAATTCCTGTGTTCTTCCCAGCATACTACTTTTTTTTAGTGTTTTTCTACTTGGCAAATACTGGTAGCAGAATAAATGTATGTGAAATGTCTGTTGAAGATGTACAGAGCAGCAACTGTGTAATACTCTAGCAAATTCATGAAACTTGCTTTCCCTAAATCTTCCATTGCAGTGTCCTCCTCTCCACTAAACTCATCTCTTTTTTCATCCACTCTCCTGGCTAGTCATGAAATAAATAAAAAATCCTCCTCCAAAATAAACCCTCCTTTCCCCTTAGCCTAGCTTCTGAGACTGTCCTGATGTCCCATCAGGATGAGGCTTCGGCACAGATTCCCTCATCATAGAAGCTGATTTCTTTCCCATCAAGGCCGTTGGACCAAGTAAGAGATAAATCTGGGCTGTTCTTCACATACTCTGTAGTCTGCCCTTTCTTGATACTGAGGTGGAATTTGTATGAGCATCACAGGCGTTCGAGGGAATGAACTGTAGCTCCAAAGCATTGGAAATGCAGGTCCTAAAGAGCTTGATGGGAGTCCCTTTCCGTCCTGTTACAGCATTAACACACAGGAACAACTGACTGGAACAGGGGCGTCACCTGGGGGCACTATTGCAGCCAGATACTCAGATTTCATGTCATTTGCATTTGGAAGTTTATAGCAGCAGAATA
>NW_010245910.1:7351-9882 GCF_000690775.1 Eurypyga helias
GCTGCACTTTATCAGGAGCTTTCTTTTGGCTCAACTGCTGGTTATAATTTTAAATGATCTGCGCCACTGAGTGGAAAAACAACAGCAAAGAAGTCTAATAAAGAAGCTCAGTTTCCTGGGTTGCTTGCTGTTGAAGTTTAGTTTACTTTATTGATGAGCCAAGCCTTATTTTATCTTTAAAAATTTCCTACAAAACAGTAACCATTTCCCTGTGAGGTCTGCCAAAATAAATATTCCCAGCATTTTATCTTGTGAGGTAAGCTGATGTTCCGTGTACTTTGTTTCTGAACACACTTTTTATCGTAAAAAGACAGTCTGTATCCAAGACAAGTTTCCAATGGCCATGCCTTGCTGCAAGAGACAACAAATGCTTTGAGAGCATTTATTGCACTCAGTTCTGGAGTTAACCCTTACAGCAAACAGGTATATGTCTCTCTGGCTTTATTTTGTAGTAGGTAATGGGAAATACACAGAAGAGAAGCAGTTTCAGTTGCGTTTGTGACGTTACATGTGCTGTGATAGGGTTGCAGTGAAATAGTAAATGGATCACATAAAACTGTTGACAAAACAATAGCCGTGTTATTTATGACATTCCATATGCCGAGAAGATTGTCACAGTCACTGGAAATTGTGTCACTGATATCTTATGCACATCCCGTGTTTGGAAAAGCCGGGTAATTGTCACGCTGAAATGGACCTGCATGATACATTGTGCGAATTCTTGTCCTCTTTTCTTTGCAGTTGTAAAAGCCACAGTTTAACAATGAAAACGTACCAAATGGTTTGTGTCAGTAGAGGACTTGAGAAAGAAAAGTACTGGAAGTGCTAGCTAGACAGGGGCATCCTCTGTTCCAGCAAGCAATTTTGCCTTTCTGCAAAGAAGGACTGTAGGAGTGTTGAGATTAGTGAGTGAATTTTTCCTGCATGACTTATTACTTGTGGCCTTTTGTAGTATCCCTTTAGCAACTGCTACATGACATGACCTTTTCAGTATATTTATCAGTCTCAGCCTTATGGATGATGCAGAGTTACAAGCGTGGTTGCTGGTGGGAATGACCAATTCTAGGAGGTTGTTCCAAAATCAGGTTTTGATGGGGATGCTTTGACCCGCTCACGTGCTGGTGCATGTGCCTGACTTTCACTCTAAAACTCAGATTTCTGAGAGTAAGGCACAACTCTAATTCCACAGCAGAAATTGGGAAGAAGAACGTAAAATTGCACTAAACAGCAAACAGGCTGCATCTGATGGAGCATGTGATAGTTTCAATAAAAGATGCAGATTGACAACATCCTACTTTGTGGTTTACTTCTGCTTATTTATAATATATATATGCTTTCATAAATCTTATTCCCAGAGTAAAAGTACAGCAAAATTAATGAAGAAAATGACCTAGTTTCTGCGTAACAACATGAATTTACATTTTTGGATGCTAAAATAGGCATTTATGTCGGAATACATTGTCCTCCAATGAAACGGTTTTATTTTGTTGAAAGTTATTTCTTTTTTGCCTTTTTCTGCCACAGGCATGATCATTCTGTGGTTCCTGTTGTAGGGAGCCTTATCTTTGAAAAGCAGAGTATTTGATATTTGAGCAGTATATTAATCTTGAGGGATATGCTGCCTTATTAAATTGGTTTCCTGATACTCCACTGTGGCATTTCTTGCACGTGTATGAAACTTCAGATACTAGTGGAGTATGGCTTCATAGGAGCAGGGTCAAGACCTGGGTGAACTGCTGTACTGATTAAGCAGGTCTGCTCTTTACTCTTGGAAGATCATGAAATGTGTCCCATTTACCCACATTTTTTTTTTTTTTCTATCTTCCTGCATTAATCCATTTACAGGAAAATTTACATATCTCTGTGAGTTCATGTGTTACATTCCTAGCACTGTTGGCAGATTTTGTACTCATTCTCAAAACTTCCAGGTCTTTCACTGGTAGGTTGTGAATAGCAAAGAAAGTATAATTGTAACCCAAAGGCAGATGGAGAGGAGACAGGAGAATGCCACCACCCACTGTCATACTGAAGAAGGAAGAGCATGATGGTTAGTCAATCCCCTCATTATAATGTATTTTCTAATAGAACAAGATTTTTGTACAATGTCAGTGGCTTAAGTGTTGCTATTTGAACTTATTTAAAACGTTTATTTATGATAAAAATTGATTATTTTCTGATAAATAATGCAGTTTCTTAGTCATCTGGCACTTTTCTCATTCTCTGTTTTATGGCTACCCTGCAGTACTTGGGTTTTCCACTGTGACTCAGTTAATGACATTAACATCTGCTTTAGAGCCTGGAGCCTTTCCAGGGCAGGAACTTATTTTGTAGTGGGTACTGTGTCACACGGCTGCAAAATCTGGAATATTGGCAGTAAAGAAGTTCTCACTGTGTGCCTTCCTAAAGCTTTAGTTTTGCTTTTTGTGTAGATGAACACCGTTATCTGCCCACTGAATTTGTCTGAGATGTGTTAAGGCTCCTGCTGAGCAGCGGGATGGTACCTCTGCTGAGGCCTGTCCGTTCTTCCTGCT
>NW_010245910.1:9910-22897 GCF_000690775.1 Eurypyga helias
CTCTAAGATAGGAAGTGAGGCACGTTTGAGGTGCACAGGTTAAGGAAACCTGTGACTTTCAGTTCTGTCCTGGCTGTAGCATCTGCTCATGTTGATCATCGCTGTCTCTGATGTCATCTGTGAGTGACTGCTTGCTTGCAGAAAGGAATTCCCAGTTATTGCTAGTCCCTTCTACTTCATGCTATGGAAATGAATTTGAAAATAAGCAAATGTACTTTGTGCCTTTTTTTTTTTTTCTCTTTTCTTTTTTTTTTGTACTCTGCCAGCGATGTGAAAAGGAGCAGACCTCCAAAGAGTTTGTGTTCTGCTGTCTAAAATACACAAGACTCCCCAGTCCTGGTTTACAAGATGAGATCAAGTGGAAAAAAACCACAAAGACCTGACAAATTTCTGGCTTCATGAGGTGAGGCCCATAGAGAGGGAGTCATGCATTAGTGAAATTGTACAAAATGATCAAGTACAGCATAGGATATGTTTAAAGAATGACCTCTTGTAAACTTTTATAGACAATTCCTCTACTTGTCCAGAACTGCTCCCTGAGGTATCATTCAAAAGTCTTGCCAGAAGGAGCAGACTTAAACAGCAGACATCTGATTCAAAACATTTTGCAGCTCATAAACAGAGCTACCTCCATAAGAAGCAAATACTTTCCATAGAGACCCGCTATTGTGACGTTATTTGCATCATGGCAGTGCTCAGATGCTTGATAGCCGCTGGTTGCCTCCTGTTCAAGCCATGTGTATAGAGCAATTCATCCTATGCCAGTCATCAAGACTTCCAACATCCCATGAAGAGTCAATGATTTACACACATGAGAAGTCTAGGAGGCTACATCAAGTTGGAATATCTAAATTACGATGTTTCGGAAAACCTACACTCTAGTTTAGCGTATGGCATGGTCGTTTCCTGACTCTTTTCCTCACCTTTCATTGTGCTGAAATAAGTTCTCACAGTTCTGAGAGACACTGATCTGGACTGGAGACAGAGACATTGCTGGAGTCCAGCAAGGAAATGTGAGGATGCTGGGGAGGGACTAGCGGAAAAGTGGGAGGAGGTTGTATAGTACTGTACTGCAGTACAGAGATTAATGTAGTGGAGAAGACAGCATACTGAGGTTCAAGACGGAAAAGGTAAAGCAGGTTGATCTTTGAACTTCCAGCGATGGCAAGACCAGATTGAAACTGCTCCCCCCCCAAAAAGACCCAAACAAAAACCCCACCAACAAACAGTGCTGATGTTTTAGATTTGTTTTTTCCTTAGTGGCATGCTTTCTATTTTTTGTTGTTCTTTGTTCGGTTCTGTTTAGAACTACATGAATGTATCCTCAAGATTTGAATTTTAAGATACTAATCCTGCAAATCTTTATGTATCAGGAAAGCTCTAAGTACACATATAGGGCTCAATAACTTATCTTTAAGGAAGTCTACAAAAATATTCAGGGCTTCAAAAAAAATTCCTCAGAAGAAAAAGGTTGTAATAGGATAAAGTGTTCTATGCTTTAGGCCATGCTTGATGGGGAAAAAACCTGAAGCACTTGGATAAATTTCAGAATTTATATTTTCAAATAACAGCTGTGGTCTATTGTAAGTTTACAATTTTTTTTTTTTTAAATTTGTACCTCATACATTTTCAATTTCTCTTAAATAAAGAATGGCTTTGCTTTAAGGCATCTGAAAAGTGCCATTATATTTGTTCACTAACGAGAAAAAAATGTAGTATGTGTTAGGTGGGAAAACCTTTTTGAGAGCAGCTGTCAAGAGTGGTCAGACGTAGATTTTCAATTAGCTTTTTCCCCCCTCCCATCAAACTGAGAAAGAAGAAGGAAAATGCATATAAGCTATAATGTGTTCAGCTGAAAATAAATGGCCTTGCTTTGGAAAGAGTTCCAGTCAAAAGTGTTGTGCTTTCTCCAAACCCTGAAGCTTCAAAGGAAAGAGTAGACCTTGGACCTCTGTAGATGTGAATGAAACTGAAAATATGACAAGTGGAAGCAATCAAGTTAGTTTATCATAACCTGTCTAGTATCTGTATGGCCACTGGGAGTCATACTTTTTATTAAAGTGTTGTTTCTTCTGGTCTTAACCCATCTAATGTCCTCAAATATATGTTGTGGTCTATGTCTAAAGACAGTAGGAAGGGTAGTAAAGAGGAGGGGTATCAACTCAGTTTGAGATAGTTGTTGATATTGCTGCTGGATGACTCTGATGGGCAGAGAAGATTACATACCTGTCTTTTCTTTAAAAACATGCTGCAGCATAAAGACTTCAGTGACTTGATGCCGATATTTTAAGGAGCGTAAGAAAATGAATAGCTGTCAGTGCTGATCTAGCATTCTGTTCCACGGCAGCTCCAGTCTGACTTCAGGAATGAAGCGATAGAGCTCAGTTTAATTAAGCAGTTGAGTGACTTTCTATTTGAAAAAGGTCTTTTCCAGCATCAGCCCCCATGATCTAAGATGACATCCAGTCCAGGCAGTTTCCAAATACTGGAGAATTCCCTTTTATGTAATAGGAGCACTGATAGCTGTACTACTAGGTACTGCTGACTGCTTGTTACTGATATCTTCACTTAAAATACGGGAGTTCTGGGCAGGTCAGTGTACTTCACAAACACTAAATGAGCAAGGTCTGTGTTTCCCCTGTCACAGATACTGTGGGAATGAGCTCCCTGTACACTGCAAAAAGCAGCCATCCTTTTTCCACAGGACAAATGAAATCAGACAGATGTGAAGGATCTTAGCCAAAGTCTGCAGTGCCAAATAGGTGGTACAAAACTCTAAATTTTGTGTCTCCGTGTTCTTATTCAGTAATTGCACTGTGGTAGTGCTGTGGACGTCACCTCATGAGCTCTGAAAGACAAATGTTCGGTGTTACCTAAGCCTGCAGTCAGTGTGTGCTGCAGAATGCCTGTTAATTCCACGTGTAGTTTGCGACTGGGCACAGATGACAAAGCTCAGCACAAGCCAGTGAATACTGTTTTCTCACGCAGAGGCTTGGGACAGTCTGGGCATAAAGGTACTAATCGACAGAGAAACAAACTATGTCTTGTGGGCAGCTTGCTTTTTAGTAGTAGTACTGGAAATTAGTCTGAAAATTTTCATAGAGGCTTGCTTTTAGAGTGGTGATATTTAAAATGGTGTATCAGAGGAGCGAATCAGAGCAAAGTTTTGTTTGTTGCATTTCCTGACATCTGCCTGGGGCAATTGCTATGAATGCAGCTCAATATACTGAACTAATTTTCCTGACAGTCTGCTGAAGTTCTTCCATGGGCTGTGTTAAATTTGCATTGTGAATACTGCTTCTACCCAATTCTCTTTTCAAGTTTCCCCTTTACACCACATTTTTCCTTTACTGTTTTGTTAGGCTTGCTAACCTTTTTCATTCTTAAAGCAACCTGGATAGAAAGAATGATCTCTGGCTCTGAGTCCCCTAGAAAACAATTTCTGATCTTTTCAGTGTGAATGTGAGGAAGTGGAACAGCAGCATTTGAAACCCTTTATGGAATAGATCTTGACAGATAATATTATCTTTCAGAAAGAAATGAGTATGCATGCTGCCAGAATGTGCTGCTGTCTCTCCCCCAAATTCTATTTTTATTTCAGTTCTTCGTAGTAGAACAGAACAAAAATAAAACATTTATTTTATTATTATTATTATTTTTTGAATTATTTTCTAGCCTAACTCCAACAAAAGCCTTCAAGCAGAGATGAGGTCTTTGTAGAATGGCACCCTCTGATCCCCCGTGAGGCAGCCTTATCTATCCCGAGCCTGCTAGATCTCTTGGCAATGCAGCATTATTCCTGCCAGGTGAGAAGCGGGCTGTTTGCAGTCACACTTGACTTGTTGGCTGGCCTAAGTTTTCATTTTTGTAAAGTCTTCAGTTTTCTTGGTTAAGCTTGAGTCAGACTGATCTTATTGCAGTTGAATCAGAGTTGAATTTTACTGCCCAAAACTTTGAAGGGGTTGCACCTGGCCAGGCTGTGGCCACGGAGGGGAGAAGCAGAGGTAGGAGTAGAGCGCCTGGGGACACTCTTGCTCTCTTCAGATTGGGTGGAAAACAGCAGTTGCAGTAGAGCCACTCCACACACCCCGAGTACACATTGTGTTAGTGCCTTGCTGCCAATCTGCCGCAGCGGCCCACTTTGCTCGTGCAAGGTAACTGGCTCCATGCTGAATATGCCAAATAGCACCTACCATTAGCTCTTTTTTTCTCTTCACAAGAATGGAAATGTTTAGAGTGATAAAAGATATCCTTCCGTAGGTGTGAGCATGCACACATCTATACCCACACCCTTGAAATACTTAATAAAGTTCTGAGCACTGGTGTGCCAAATTCCACGAAGCTGCTGCTCAGTTATGCAAAGGCCACATCCTTACACATATGGTTTAAGCTTTTTGGCTTGCCTGTGTTACAGAAAGAGTAATAATGTCAAAAAGTATTGTGCAAGAGGAAAAACTTGAGGGCAATAGGTGGGAAAAGGAGAAGCGGTTTACATACAAAACTAGACATGTTGGAAGCTGTTCCACCTTTTATCCACAAGGGATAGATAGGATAAATTGCTCCTGAAACTTTTCTCGTAAGGATAGCCGTAGAATTTTAGGATCAGATATCACCATATTATATGCACTAAAGAAAATTTCCAGTACCAAAGTAATGATTCTGATAGACTTGCATTCTGATCAGGAATGCATTAGTTCATTTTCAAGTACTTTAACTCCTGGTTTGCGTATCCTGAATGCAATGTTGGTCTGTAGAGTTTCCAGATTCAGCCAAGCTTTTCAGAAAGCTGTGTGCCAAAGATGTCCTCTTGTACTACTTTAAGCTGTCCTCGGCTGTTTCATCTCTCTAGCTGTCTTTGCTGTGGAGGACACAATCTGCTTTACATCTCTTGTATTCAGATTTCTGGTGTCCAGTATTGCTAAGCGTAGAAAAATAAGAGAGAAGAGTTTTTCTGCAGCTGACAAATGGTGAATAATTGCTCTAGGGGTAGCAATGCAAGGCAGAACAGTATAGGAATTTTGTTAGCAACGAAAAAAGACTCAGGAGGCTTTGGGATGTTTCTATGAGCAATGGATGCAGTTTCATTAAGGAGAAAATTCATAGCAAGACCACGTTTTGTGCATAAACAGGGATGTTTATGTGAGAACAAGCAGAGCTAAAGAGACTTGTAATACATTGAGACTTATGCTTGACTGAGAATGGGATCTGGCTTAACCAGGGTGGTTATGATATTTGTCAGCTCTGACTTTAAAAAGTCTCTGTGAATGCCAGCTGTTCTCCTTCTTCACTTCCTACTATTTGGCCTCAAATTCAGTCTGCATTCATCTGTTGGTCAATACATTCGTCCACCACTTGCTTCACATCAATGAAGTTTTCATGTTGATGTGGCAACTGCGCCATTTCCGCAGGTGAATAGGAAAATAACACAACGTACTGGCTATTCAGGGTCTTGATCAGCAAGTCACACCGAAGTGTGATCGTGGGATGTGACTGACCGGGTTCTGCCGTTAAGGGAAGTGAGGCAGGGAGAACATAAGCGTTGTGTTGCAAAGTTATGCCCAGCCCAGGATATTGATCTGAGCAATGAACGCGCTGTCCTTTAGTCACTCAGAAAAACACTGGTTGCAGTTGAACAGGAACAATTCTTCTCATCCGAAGTCATGTTAGAAAACGTTTTAATACCCAATATGTTACAATTACATGTGCCTAATCTCTATGAGTGTATTTTAAGAGTTATTTAATTTTGTGGTGGATATCTTCTTATTGTAGTTATGGTTCCTTCTTAATTAGGCAGCTTTTGTCAGGGTCATTTACCTACAAGTTCTCAGGAAAAATATTCTTGCTCTGTGAAGTCACTGGCATGGACTTACTAGCTTTACGGAAGCAGTAAATATTAGGGATACTGATGGAAAAGAGTGCTCACAAACAAGTCCTGTGAGTTTCAAGCAGGAACCTGTGGTGATGTGGACGGGGATCCTTTCTTGGAGACAAAACAGCCCTTGCGCCATGACTCCGCTGCTCTCCTTAAGAGTGGGTCAGTGCACACACAGTCTGGGTGGAAAAGCACCTGTTTATGTGTTTGATGTTATGGGTGGATGTTCTGAGTTTAAAATGAAATAAAATGCTTTTAATAGAGAAGAAAGCAAAACCGATAATATTAGCTTGGTTGGAGAGTTTAAATGACCCCCAGGGCACTGTTTCTGCATCTGTTTACAGAGAAAGAGAGGGTAGCGTTGTCTGGAGAGCTCTGCTTTTCACCACCGCAGGGTCCGGTCTCATGTCTGAAGGATAAAGTCCTCTGGTTTGCGTGGCTCTTAAGACTCTTGCTTCCCGCCTCAGATTTTCCGACAGCTGAAGGTAGAGGAGAGTAAAGCTTTCGGAAGAAGGCTGTTCTCCTCTTCAAGAGAGAAACTTCTAATTGTGTCTAATGAAGGGATCTTAAAAGTTTATTTCATTGTGGGACTGCAGAGTGGTTCAGAGTTTTAAGACAGATGTTATTCTCT
This sequence comes from Eurypyga helias, assembly GCF_000690775.1. NCBI lineage: Eukaryota > Metazoa > Chordata > Aves > Eurypygiformes > Eurypygidae > Eurypyga > Eurypyga helias. The sequence goes on from NW_010245910.1 coordinate 16,414, forward strand.
GGTGTTTTCCTTATCTTTTCCCATTTTTTCTGATGTCAGGCTACTGAAAGGCTGTTCCTTTACAATCTTTTGATTCTTTTTTTTGTATTTGACTTATTTGGAAAACTTCAAGTAGTGTGGCCTCTCTGAGGGGGAAAGGCAAAAGGGGAGTATTTATTCTCTTTGATCACATGCCAGCACTTTCTTTTGAAACAGTATTGTTGTGTATAAATACAGGAGAAGGGCTTCAAGAAATTCTGCCTACGGAGGTGGGTGAGGACAAAGGAGTCATCCTTCCTGAGACAAAGATTGCTGAGAATTACTTACTGGCAGTGTGCCCACAAAGCTGAAACCCATGCTAGGCTTTCATATGTAGTGTAAAACTTCTATTGCTATCTCGTTAGTATGGACCAGGTACATCTCATAAAATGCTGGTGGTGTTTAATTCCCATCAAAGAAAAACTTCCAGGCAGACATGTTCACTTTGAGCAGAGGACAAGTTATAATTTACTGGGAAAAGATTTCATTTCTTCTAAGAGAAAGTATTTGCATCTATAGCAACAATAGAAGATGCCTTTTCTCCTCCCGTTGTGAAGTCCTTGTAGAGCAAACAAACAATTCTAGCTCAGATCAGCTTGCACACAGAAGGAAAATAGGCTGAGGGGGCTTTCTTTAAAAACCCAACATGCTTTTGGGAAAGAAGTACGATACTTCCCAGTGCAAATGTTGATCGCTAGCCACAACTGGTTTCCATATAGCCATCCTTTAAAGGAGTCAGAAAAATATTTTAATCACTTTCCCACCTCACTATTTTGCAATACAAGGTTATACCTTGGGAGTGGTCACCTGTTTGCACAGCTGTACTCGCAGTATCATCCGCGACTGGGATGCTCTCTGGGGAAATGCGATCCCTTGACCTGAACAGTTTTAGAAACGTGTGAGAGTAATGATGTGATAATTTTTGGATCACTGCAGAAGTAAATGGATTAAGAGCAAGTCTTAGAAAATGAATCAAGATGGCATCTTCTCCAGCACCCCACTTTTGGAGTTACTCTAATTAGAGTAACAGAAATGTGAAACGTGTCAGGGCAAATCGTCATCTGGGATACTGCTATCCTAACGCCCTCAAAGCGGGAGAAGTTCCTTTGGATTTACATCAATGCCACTGAAAGCAGAACCTGGATTTGACTGGGCCTTCTCCTTTGTCAAGATTTGTCACTTCCTGGTGGAGAGATGGATATTTCTTTCTGATGACAGCCAGAAGAGTACTTTCACCCTGGTCATAAAGTTCCCCCCAAAATTCATGATGCTTTGTGAGTGGGAATGGAGCCTCAAATTCATGATAATCAGTACTTGTGTATTTGTGAGCCAAGACCCTCACAGGTCCCAGCTCTGTCAGCTCTTTATGGTGTTCACGTAGAAGAGATAATGTTCATACACAGGAAATAACACATCTAAGAAAGAACAAAGAAATGGAGTGGGATCTGGCAAAGATCTAAAAGATCGTAAATGATAATGAGAAATAAATTAAAATTTCTGTTTGGTGGGGTTTTTGTTTGTTTGTTTGTTTTGGTTTAGTTTGCATCTATTGATGAAATCAAGGGCAGTAATTAAAAGAAATCACCTGCTTCACAATGGTTTAAAAAAATGACCTGACCTTTTCATTTGTTAGTTTTAAAAAAGCCAAGGATTTTTTTTCAGCAGATTCAGAAAATTCTTCCCAGAGTAACCATCTTTTACAACACTTGGGTTAATAGTTGGTGTAGCTTTTTGCTTGAGAGAATACAAATTCTTCTTCAGATAATTTAACCAGGCTATTTCCTTAGCTGTACTCTGAAGTATGCTTCATATAAATGAAGTTTATTATGAACCAAAAGACTAAGATTTTCTTTTTTCCATTACTGCACTCACGAGACATAATGTCATAGCAACTAGGTGAATGGCAGTAAGGTCATATGCTCACGCCATGCCTCAGTGACGCTTGGCTGGGGACTACTGTCGTATACCCATGTTTGTGACTATAGCTTACCCTTATTTACCTCCTGCGTATGTAGTTCCCTGAGGCCTATGAAACTGAAAAAAATCTGCTTTTGGCAAGTGGTAGCCTAGTCACTTCACACCTAAGATATGGTGTTAATAAAGAACTAACAATTCTTTTTAAAACTTTATGCAAATCAGTCAAATTAGATTTATTAAAAATTATGAAGGAGAGCGGGGGAAGTTGTAATGAGTAGCTATGCTGTGCATTATCTGTGCACAAAGCAGATGTAATGATGCATTATAAATGCTGAGAAAATTTAATCAGTGTAGAAAAAATATAATGAAATGGTTGTTTAAACACTGCAAAGCTAATGTTATAGTAATTACTTCCCATTGAGCAAGACATGGTGCACATTATCTAGGCTGTGTTTGATTAGTGATCCTGCCTATGACATCTTACCTTTTCTTAATTTTACTTTAATATAATTTAAAAAATCTTCAATTCAAACCCCAGATAAAAAAATGAAAGCAAGCATGACATCAGGTTCAGTTGTCCTTCCTTTCCTTTCCTTACTAACCCAGTCTGCATGGAAGTCTGCATAGATTCACTGTCACTACAGGTAAGGAGGCCCAACGCATGTGATTTCAGAAAAACATGGTTCTGTGGGTTTTTCCCCTGTAAATGATACCAGCAGTATTACTTGTAATGATACTCGTATTTTTCAAAATGTCCTTGTAGAAGGTGGATTGGAATATATATTTAATTTTTTTTGGTGAAGTTTCTTTTAGATTAATTAGACTTGGATTTCACCACTGATCTTTCTCAGTTCTTCGGAGCCCATAGGGATACTTTTTTACTAATAGCTGCATGCAAGTCCCTGAAATGAAACATACATAAAAATTTACTCATAGGTCCTCTACAACTACAAGGCTTGGATATAAATAAAAAAAGAATTCTTATTCATCTTGTCTACTGATAATTATTTCTAGGAGCTGATTAGGGATTTTGCTTTTGGAACTGTCTAAAAGTCAGAGATTCTCAATTGTGGCTGATGGTCCTTTAGTCATGTTGGATCTTAAATGATAGATGGAAATTAATTTTTTTTGTAATCTCCAGTCAAAGAGAATTACTCCAGGTTTTAGGATGTGTTCAGCTCTCACTGAACACAGTAAGTGAGGGCTTTCAGCTGCATTTATGAGAGCTGAATTAAAAACCTTTACTAGAAGGTTTAGAAATGACCATCTTGCATTACTGAAGATCAGATCAGAATTGCTTTGCAAGTATGAAGTAACAACCTTTTATAGAGAAACCAGATGTAGAGAGGAAAGAGTAGGCATTTAAATAAAAAAGAAATCATGTTCTCCCAGGATATATAACTGAAAATATAAAAATATAGCTGCACTAATTATAGCTGCCTTACAAATTCTGCATACTCTTGTCTTCCCATTTATTAGAAGAGTAAATGTATAAAAGATTGACTTTCTTGCTCTCAGTTTGAAGCATTCAACCCCTGCACGTTTCTTCATTCTTTCTCATAATGAACAAAAGAATTTCAGTGATAAACATTAATGTAACTGTAATGTTACATAATAATTTTTGTATAAGCCCTAAATTGGTATTATCAAGGTAAAGTTTATTGATGGTTTTAGAATCAGTAAGAGATTAACATGATAAAAAAATACTAGAAAGAGAAAAGCTCTTCAGTGAAATATTCTGATTTTGATTCGTATGTGGACTTGAAATGTTTAACAACTATGTAACAGTCTGGCTGAGGATTCTGGAGTCAAACCGTTTATAATTGGTGTAATCATGGAGTACCTAACAAAAACAGTTTTCTATGGTTTTGGTTGCTCAGTTTCTTGAAGGTGACAATATATACATTTTAGTTCCTGAGATACATGATAGTATCTGTTTGTATATTACATGTATGTTGCTCAGGAATAATATGTTTTTTTTGAATCCTTGAGCTAATTGTGTAAACCTTTGATCCCATTCAAAGAAATTAAGAGCACATCGTTTCAGAAGTGAATGGCCCACTGATCTCAGGCCTAGGTACCAGTTGGTACAGTTGCTACTGTTGGCATAAGCCTAGAAATGAAAAACAGTTTTGGGCTAACTTGAGAAAGGAACAGGTGAAGCTCAAGTAATTTAAGAACAAGGACAAAAAGAACAAGTGGCAGCTGCTCCCAGAAACATTGGCTTCTCTCAGTGCGGCATATGGAGGGGCAAATCGTAGGCACGTGATGTCATCATCCTTGTGATGAAGGCTTTGCCTTCTGATCAACAGTACACACATTTTCTTGGTGGTGTTTTTTTTTTTTTTGTTAATAAGGAAGATGGGCTCCTGGCTCCCTTAGGAGAATCCTGCAGTCACAAAGGAAGCCAAGACATGGCTTTCCTCCAGGAATGCTCTTTGTGTTGTGAAAACAGTGTTAACTCAGTAGCTTCACAGCTAAACTGAGCTGACAGTGCATCTAACTGGGATTCACTTAAATAGGAAAAAAAAAAAAAAAAGGAAAAAAAAGAGAAAAAACCACCAGAAATAAAATCCACATACATTTACCTAGTTAGTGAGTTTGGTTTTCCTTAAGTAGGCCTCATGCTGCTCTTTCTAAAATCTTCAAGTTGCACGATGCCTGTAATCTTTAAGAAAGTAAATAGTGTGTCACTGCGATGCATCCTACTTTGTTCAGAGACTGCACTTTGGGCTCATATCTGTAATTGCAGTCATGACATGAAGATACAGGGCAGCCTGATTTATCTCTGTCAGAGGGGTAGCAATCCTCAGCACTGAAATCCAGGATATACATGACTCTAAATAGAGCAATTTGTCAAGTATTTCATTGACACAAATTGAAATGAAACTAGTTCTCAGACTCTAGAGGTCACTTTGCAACAGGAAGAATTCATTATCTAAGTATACACAGAGGAAAACTATTTCACAATTGAAGTTGATTTGTGAGAGATGGATGCACACACATAAAACTAAAAACTCGTAGGTCACACTTGCAAAGTAAACTGTAAGAACCTACAGGCTCAAGTATTCCCTGGCTAATAGCCCGTCAGTTCCTCTGAAAAAAACACGTCATCAGCTGTCATATTGAGGTCTATCTAGCATTTCAGAATCTTTTTTTTTTTTTTTTTTGCATAAGGAAACACACAAATTACCTGCTTCAAACCTTATACGAGGCAATATGTGTACTACTGCAGACATGCATCTGTGGCATCCCATTCTGAGGGGAAAGATCTTTTTTAGTTTGTGTATTTTATTCCCCCTTTGGCCTACTTTCAAAATTTAGTAGAGAAATGCTCCTCTCTCGTGTGTTCACTCTCAACCCTATCACTTCTGAAGCCCAGTTAAAATCTTTCCTGGGTTAAATCTCAATCCTGTTACGGAAGAGGAAGTCTGCTATGCAGAAACAAACTGCAGTTCTCGCATTTGCTCGGAGATTGCTGGGATGTGCAAAACAAGTGAGAAAAGACGAAAAAGAAGCAATGATAAAGATATGAGGGGTGAAACACAGGTTTGCAGCTGCAGTGAACTTTATTTTATGTGTGCCAGTGCTTTATGGCAGGGGACCATAACAACTGCTGACAGGCTAAAGTCATCAGAAGGAGCGTCGCTGATCAGCAGTGACACAAGCACCGTCCCAGTGGTGTAGATCTTCCAGAGGGGAGGAATACTGCTTTCCGTTCCAGATCTCCAGTGGTACCTAGGCTCTCTTTTTCTAAAGGCTGCAAGCTTGTCTCCCCTTTCACTTGTGGCCACTGTGTGTGGTTGGGAATGACAGCACTTCACATCTACTTTGCACATATGTGGAAGATTCCAGGCTGCGGCAAAAGTGGCGCAGTACGCAGGATTTTATTTCATGTGGTGACATCTCTTGAAGGCAGGTTTTCCCACTGAAATTGATTTGAATATTTCTTATGGGGTGAAAAAGAAAGAGATTAAAAAAGGAGTAATTTGAACACAAAGAAAATGAAAGAAAGACCAAAACTCACCCTGAAAGGTGGAAATAGGTTTCCTGTGTTCTCCATTTAGAAAATATCTGGTTCAGGCATCTAGGTAAGAGATAGGTATAGATGTGTGGTCTCTGGATGTTACACACCAATCGAAAAACCTTAAAATATTAGGACCATCATGTCTCCTTTCCTATAGTTTTATTTATAATCATCAAAGTTGTTAATGTTTTTGGGTTTTACTTTCAGATCTGTGCTGGTTTTGTTGGGATAGGGTTAATTTTCTTCATTTGTGCTGGAAACAGTGTTGATAGCACAGGGATGTTTCCGTTACTGTTGAGCAGTGCTGACACAGCATCAAGGCCTTTTCTGCTCCTCACACCATCCTACCAGCAAGTAGGCTGGGGGTGCACAAGAAGTTGGAGAGGACACAGCCAGGACAGCTGACCCCAACTGACCAAAGGGATATTCTGTACCATATGACATCATGCTCAGCAATAAAAGCTGGAAGAAGAAGAAGAAGAAGGGGAGGCATTCAGAGTGATGGCGTGTGTCTTCCCCAGA